>NC_041384.1:477141060-477197894 GCF_002162155.2 Triticum dicoccoides | reverse complement strand
TATCCTCATGCAACTCGTATTTTCCTGGTTCCTACATAGAGGAAAAAGGTTTTTAGGTGTTTTTTGGAGTTTTCTTAGGGTTTGTGTCAATACTCAGGAAGACGAGGCGGAGGCGGGTTCTTGAAGTTGGAATAAGGTCCTCCTCGCCTGGCCCCCGTTCCGGGGATGTTTTTAGCTAGCGTCGTCGGAGGGCGTGTGAAGGTGTGTCTTCGACGGACCGGACGGCGTTTGTCTTTGGTGGATCTGTTTGGTTCCGGTCGTTCGTCTATGTCTATATGTCTGCAGTTTGGATCATTCCGATCTAGGCTTCTCTTCATCGGCAGTGGTTGTTGTTCTAGTGCATGCGCTGGTCGTTTGCAGCCTTCCGATGGTCTACTACAAAAAAGTTTCCTCTCATGACACAAGCAGGAACCGCGCCTCTAGTGTACCAGTTACCAGTTATCATGCCTAAAATAAACAATGACTAGCCAAGAGTGGATGGAGCTCATGATGACACTTTGGCGATGCTGGCACGTACACAATGAGATGACACATCACAAGCATCCGCCACCGGTTGAAGCATCGAAGAGGTTCCTCCTTAGTTACGTCGACTCGCTCGTTGGCATACAGAACAATCCGAGTGCAGACCCGGCAAAAGGGAAGCAGGTAGTTGATGCAATGGTGTCGAGCAAAGATATATTGCGTGGTACAGGTACGACTGGGCCGCGACCACGATGGACTCCTCCGGCTGCAAGTTGGACAAAGCTCAACGTCGATGGCTCGTTTTGCGCCACGACAGGAACGGCTGGTGCCGGAATGATCCTGAGGGATAGCTCCGGCGTGATTATCTTCTCATCGTGTAGGGAACTGAGGTCATGTGCGGAGCCTCTAGAAGCTGAACTCCTTGCCTGTATGGAGGGCCTGAACCTTGGTTTGCAGTGGACGCAGCAGCCCATAGAATTGGAGACGGACAGCCTCATGGCGCTCAATATGCTCAAGGCAGTGGAGAGGGACCGGTCTTGTTATGCTATGCTTACTGATCAGATTAGGAGACTGCTGGAAGACGGGAGATTAGTTAAACTGGCTCATGTACGCAGAGAGCAGAATGACATTAGCCATTACCTAGCTGCTTTTGATAGAATTGAGAAACGTACGGTTGTATGGTTGGGTTCAGGACCAGGTGAGGTGCCTGACTTATGTAAGAAGGAGATTGATCCCGAGTGATAAATGAAAATTATTTTTCACCCGCAAAAAAAAAGTGGAGGTTAAGTGCTGAAAGCATAGGAAAGCTCACCCCAAGATGAGTGCTCTCTTCCCAGAGTAACCTTTCATCCTAGGTCAAGAAATGGTGAAGCGCCTTCCTCTTGACCAGGATACCACTGAGGCCGTACAAGCTAGGCGCGCATATGTGGATCTAGCTAGTCTGGTAGGCACACACGCATGAGTCAGAGTTTGGGACCTGTCTATTCCCATCATTTAACTTTGTGAACATTACCTCTTCTTCTATAAAGCTATAATAAGCAATTTGGGTACTCTCGGAAAAAATATTTGTGAACATTACCATGACAAGCACAGCCTCTAGCAGTGACCCAGTTCGAGGGACACTATTTGCAGGTGCTCACTTTTGATGTCGTACGTCCTTGTCGATCTAGTTCGTTATGTTCCCATATATACACTGCTATCGTAGATTAGCACCAATCGAACGTCGCTATTTGCCTGGAAACTGCCAGGAACATACACGAGACAAAAGAATCGCAGCCGGTGACGTCCATTTTGTATTGCCGGTCGTCTGTGTTAATCTCGACTGTAGGCTGTCGGCGAGTAAAACGTTTTTTTTTTCTTTTTTTTCTTTTTTGAAAAGGAGGTTGGAACCCACGATGCACACAATCAATTCTTACGAATTAAGCAGAGCACAACCAAATGCCACCACCGTGGAGCCATTACAAGGAACTACTCCCTTCATTCCAAAATATAATGCGTCTGCGCTTTTTAAGGTCTAACTTTGACCATAAATTTAACCAATAAGACCGACTGCGGCGGGAGAAAAAATTGTATAATTGAAAACTTCTTTCGAATACGAATTCACTGATATAACTTTTGTTCCCACCGCAATCGGTCTTGGTAGTTAAATTTACGGTCAAAATTAAAGCACAGAGATAGAGGAAGCACTATAATGTAGAATGGAGGAAGTATGAAATAGCACATATGACTAAGCCAGACTTCTTCCGCAATAAACATCTTCAAGACCGGGGCCAGCGACCGTTGGCGATTCAGGCCGGGGCTAGACCGCCGCACTTCGTGGCAAGGCAGGCGCACAACTCGACAGTGCCGGTGTTGCAGCAGGCACAGGCGCCGCAGGTTTCTGCTAGTGGAGATGTTCAATCGGCGCCTCGTGGTGATGGGTATAATGCGTATGGAGATGGACAACACCGGGGATCCTCGTCTACGGATGGTGGACGGGGGTATGCCGGGCAGAGCGATGGCTCGGCCGAGAGGCCCTTCCTGGGGCCAACGGGCGGTTTCGTCGAAGGGGCGTCTGGACCGGCTCATCGTAACCGCGGTGGTTTCCGTGGTAACCGTGGTGGCCGAGGTGGCCGTGGTGGCCGCTATCGTCCACAACAGCATCCTGTTATTGTGGACCAGACACCTGTTGGCGAGGTTACTGCGGAACCTGAGTTGTCTTGCCAGGCTATGGAGGTGGTAACGGCACTGGCTGACGTGGTGGTCCCTGCTAATGGTGATATTGGGTCTATGTCAGTAGAAGACAGAGCGGCCAAGTATGCGCGCAAGAAAGAAAGGATGTTATGTTACCGTTGTGGTGATAAGGGCCATTTCATTGCTGAGTGTGTGGCTGTTTTATGCGATACGTGTGGCAAGCCAGCCCATCAGTCGGGGGTTTGTCCGCTTTTGAGGGAGCAGGTACCGAACCTTATGATGTATGGAGTGTACTGTGCTGAGCTCACATTCTTTGAGTCTCCGACCGAGAGGGAGGTTACTGATGAGGTTCAGAGTGTGACAACCGGGATTGTTAAAGTAACTAAAGGAGAAGTCTCTGAGACCCAGATTGTGCAGCGGCTCCGGGAGCTGGCCCCAGGGGATTTCCACTGGGAGCTTGTCAGTCTAGAGGCGAACCTGTTCAGGGTTGAGTTCCCGACAGTGGAGGATTTACATAGGCTCTTGAGTTTCGGGATGTGCAAAGTGCCAGGTACTGAGGGCATTCTTGAGTTCCACGAGTGGAAGTTGATTGAACCTCAGGGTACACCTCTTACCCAGGCTTGGTTACGGTTTTCAGGAGCTCCTTCCAAACCTATGCAGGAAGCTAGGGTAGTTGCTAGTTTGGGCATCATGGTGGGAAAGCCTGACCGTGTGGATATGGCCTTTACTAGAGCTCATGGGGTTGCTCGCTTACTGGTCAGCATTTTGGACATTGAGTTTGTGCCTGATGTGGTCAAGTGGGCTTATCAAGGCTAGGTTTACAACCTTAAGATTGAGTTTGAGGATGACAACTTGTTTGCTGAGGCACCTGCTGCCACTGATGTTGATATGCACGAGGATGATGAGAGTGCGGGAGCTAAGGAGACTCCGGCCGCTGATCCTGGACGAGAGATGTCCAAGGGACCGGGGTCTGTTGCTCAGACGACCGGAGATGGGACGGCGCCTTCTGCTTCAGTGCCGTCGACCACTCTGAGGTTTGGATCTATTGAGCCTACTACTGCACCTCCCAGGCTTTGGAGCGAGCGAGTGGAGTCTTTTGATGATTTTGAGCACTCTCTACCCGCTTTGGACTTTGAGGGCCCGGGCGTGGAGGATTCTAGCGCGGAGGAGATTTCGGAGATAGAGATTTCGCCGGATTGCGTTGAGACGGCGGAACTACAGGTGGTGGTTCCGAGCTGTGCAGGGGGGTCGAGGCAGGTGGTCTCGCCGCCCCCTTCTCCTCTCGCTCAGGTCGGTGAGACCGTGAGGGTGGAGATACCTTCGGGAGGGGGTCGGGGCGGGTGGCCTCGGCGCCCTCTTCACCGATCGTTGGGCCGATTCTGCAGGTGGCCGGACCGGCCTATGGAGGGAGCTTGGGGCGGGTGGCCTCGGGACCCTCTTCACCTTCCGCGCCCAGGGGGACCGCCCCACCGTTGGCGCAGGCGATCACTCCTGACCGAAGGTTTGGGGTGGATGGGGAGCGGGGGCAGCTGGCCTTTGGTTCCCCATCAGTTGACTCGGCGCCCTCTCCCAGCCGTGGGGAGCAGCTGCTTGTTCGGGGGGTGACAGGCGGTCAATCCCCGGGCAACTTCACTCGGGAGGAGGTTATACAGTTCGGCGGGATTCCGGACCAGGCGTCTGAGGGCCGACGGTTGAGCTGCCGTCTTCAAGGCCGTCCGGAGGTGGACGACATGCAGCAACGGTGCGCCGTGAGGGCGGCCAAGCTTCATGACGTCCAGGTCACTACTAGTATGTCGGTCAATACTTCTAATTCCATATTGCATTTTTCGAATGATGAGATTGTTGATAATGCGAACCAACTAGGGATTTCACTAGGTAATAATGAGGGTGAAATTTCTAACTCCATCAATGATTTGCTAGATCTAGAAGCCGATAGGGCTTTAGATATGATTCGAAACTTAGCTGGCGTCAAACCCATGAATGATTCCGAGATTGATGCCTTGGGAGTTCGGGTGCTCGATGATTTTTGTGCCGATCTCGCACCTCCCCTCCCGGAGCCGGAGGAGGAGGATGAGAGTGTAGAGATGGATGTTGTTGGTCCCCCTGAAACAGGGAGTGAGGACCGGGTGGATGCGAGGACCCGCCCTAAGCGCAAATGGAAGCGCAAGATTTACCCAACGTCTGTTGTGCGTAGGAGTGCTAGGATCCGCACCGCTAAAAAATTCCACGACAAGATATGAGAGGAATCTTTTGGAATAGCAGAGGTCTTAAGGACTTGGCTAAAAGAAGATTTCTTGCAGATGCATCCGTCGAGCATCGATTGGATTTTATTGCGTTGTCGGAAACTGGTAGAGCAAATTTCTCACCACATTTTCTTAACATTCTATCGGGGGGTATTGAGTTTGACTGGCATTGTCTGCCGCCGCGAGGGAGATCGAGAGGGATCTTACTTGGTGTTCAATGCGATTCTCTCGAAGTTCGAAGTGTGGTCATGGGAGATTTTGCTGTAAAATTCAGGGTGCGATCCAAGGTCGACGGTTTTGACTAGGCTCTGGTGGCGGTGTATGGCGCCGCGCAGGAAGAATTCAAACCGGACTTCCTGGCCGACCTGGTTAGAGTTTGTGGTTCTGAGCAGCTCCCCATTCTCGTTGGGGGTGATTTTAACATTATTAGGAGGCGTGACGAGAAGAACAATGATAATTTTGACGGGAGATGGTCGTTTATGTTCAACACTATCATTGAAAGCTTGGATCTGAGAGAGATTGAGCTTTCAGGTAGGAAGTTTACTTGGGCCAACGCCATGCCAAATCCAACGTTTGAAAAGTTGGATAGGGTACTCGCAAGTGTCGAATGGGAACAGAAGTTTCCCTTTGTAACTGTTCAGGCTCTCTCTCGCGGGATTTCTGATCACACGCCTCTTTTTCTTGACTCTGGTGGGGCTACCTACTCGGGCAACAAGAATTTGTTCTCATTCGAGCTTGCGTGGTTTGAAAGAGAAGGCTTCCTGGATCTCGTAGCCAGAGAGTGGGCTAAGGAAGCAGGCGGTAGGAATGCGCTTGAGCGCTGGCAGAATAAGATTAGGCATCTAAGAAGTTTCCTACGTGGATGGGCTAAACATCTCAGTGGGATATATAGGGTTGAAAAGGAACGGCTCCTTGCCCTCATTCAGTCCTTAGATGTAAAAGCAGAAACCACGGTGTTGCCAGCCACCGAGCTTCATACTAAGCTTGACGCTGAGAAGAGGTTGAAAGAACTGCTTCGGGAAGAAGAGTTAAAGTGGGCTCTGCGGGCCAAGGTACAAAGAGTGGTCGAGGGGGACGCAGACACTCAATTCTTCCATATGATTGCAAATGGCAAACATAGGAAGAAGAGAATCTTCCAGCTAGAACAAGATGAGGGTACGATTATCGGGCAGGATAATTTGAAGCTTTACATTACCGAGTACTACAAACGATTGTTCGGACCACCAGAGGAGAACTGTGTGTCTCTGGATGAGTCTAGAATCGCAGATGTACCTCAACTCACTGCGGTGGAGAACGATATATTAACCGACCCTTTTTCGGAAAAGGAGGTTTTCGAGGCCGTTTCCCAGATGAAAAATAATAAGGCACCCGGTCCGGATGGTTTCCCGGCTGAGTTTTATAAGAAATGCTGGCATGTTATTAAAGGGGACCTGTTGCCGATGTTCCATGATTTGTTCTTGGGACATTTGCAGCTTTTCCAACTTAATTTTGGAACAATAACCCTGCTTCCTAAGAAAACAGAGGCCGTGAGAATCGAGCAATTTCGGCCTATCTGTCTTCTGAATGTCAGTTTCAAAATTTTTACCAAGGTTGGGACGAATAGGCTAACACAGATTGCGCATGCTGTGGTGCATCCTACTCAAACGGCTTTCATGCCGGACAGGAACATCCTGGAAGGGGTGGTGGTCCTTCATGAAACGCTCCATGAGATCCACACGAAAAAAACTTGATGGGGTTATTTTCAAAGTGGATTTCGAGAAGGCATATGATAAAGTCAAATGGCCATTCCTTCAACAGGCCTTACGCATGAAGGGCTCTGATGAAACTTGGCAACGCCAGGTGGAAGCATTCACGCAAAAAGGGAGTGTTGTAATCAAAGTGAATGATGATATAGGTCATTATTTCCAAACGCATAAGGGATTGAGACAAGGCGATCCTATGTCTCCAATATTATTCAATATTGTGGTGGACATGTTGGCGATCCTGATAGGAAGGGCAAAAGAGGCCAGTCAGGTGGGTGGCTTGGTGCCTCATTTGGTTGATGGTGGTGTGTCCATCCTACAGTACGCTGATGATACTATCATCTTTATGGAACACGATTTGTCCAAAGCGAGAAACGTGAAGTTAGTGTTATGCTTATTTGAACAATTGACGGGGCTTAAGATTAATTTCCATAAAAGCGAGTTGTTCTACTTTGGTAGAGCCAAAGATGAACAAGAGGCATATAGACAATTGTTTGGTTGTGAAGTTGGGGCTCTACCTTTTACGTATCTAGGTATTCCCATTCACCATCGTAAGCTAACAAACAGCGAGTGGAAGTGCATAGAGGATCGGTTTGAGAAGAAACTGAGTTGCTGGAAGGGAAAACTCATGTCTTATGGAGGCCGGTTGATCCTTATTAACTCGGTGCTCACGAGTTTACCTATGTTCCTCTTATCCTTCTTTGAGGTCCCAGTTGGGGTTAGGAAACGACTGGACTTCTATCGATCCCGATTCTTTTGGCAGAGTGATGAACTTAAGAGAAAATACCGACTGGCCAAATGGGATATTATCTGTCGACCAAAGGACCAGGGGGGCTTGGTATTGAAAATCTAGAAGTCAAGAATAGATGCCTGCTCAGTAAGTGGCTGTATAAGTTGGCACTTGAGACGGAGGCAACATGGGTGCAGATCTTACGTAGTAAATATTTGCAGTCCAAGACCCTGTCCCAGGTCACTATGAGACCAAATGATTCGCCGTTCTGGAAGGGGCTCATGAGAATCAAAGCTACCTTCTTTAACAGAACTAGGTGTATTGTCGGTAATGGTAATGACACTCGATTTTGGGAGGATACGTGGCTTGGCGACGCGCCATTGGCGACCCAGTATCCGTCCCTTTATTGTATTGTTCAGCGCCGTGAGGCTCTTGTTGCCATGGTTCTGCAGTCCATTCCGCTCAACATTCAGTTTAGGAGGGTGCTTGTGGGTGACCGATGGGAAGCATGGCTTCACTTGGTTCGGAGATTGATGGGGGTTCAGTTAAATCCTCAGCCCGATCAGTTGTGGTGGAAGGTTACTAGATCTGGGGAGTTCACAGTTAAATTGATGTATATTGATATCATTAACTCAAGTGTGATTCCTAGTTCCAAAGAGGTTTGGAAAGTTAAGGTCCCCTTAAAGATTAAAGTGTTTATGTGGTTTGTACATAAACAAGTAATTTTAACAAAGGACAATCTAGTTAAGCGTAACTGGACTGGTTCTACTAGGTGTAGTTTCTGTGATCGGGAGGAGACCATCAAGCACCTCTTCTTTGACTGCCCGTTGGCAGGAGGCTTGTGGCGCTCTGTGCAAATTGCCTTTAACATTACTCCCCCGACTTCGGTCAACACATTATTCGGGACGTGGCTTGCTGGGATAGACTCCGAAACAGCTAGACACATTCATGTAGGAGTTTGTGCGTTGTTATGGGCAATTTGGAACTGCAGAAATGATTTGTCTTTTAACAAAACAACAACTATTCATTTTTTTGCAGGTTTTATTCCGGGCTACTGCGTTGATCCGTATGTGGTCCTTACTCACTCTGACGGAGGCCAGGGAGCGTTTGGTTACTGGATCTGTCCGGTGGGAGATGGTAGCGTGGGATATCTTCAACCGGTTTGGATGGCGGTCATGTAATAGGATAGGCGATTAGTTTACCTATCTATTAATTTGCCAGCCGGTTGTGGCTTGTTAGGCTTTCTGTTTTGGCATTGAGGCTCTGTGTGAGTTTGTCGTTCCTTTTGTCTGCGGACTTTAAGACCTTGTTCAACCTTATTTACTCTTTTTAATAAATGTGGCTGTATGCATCGTTCTGATGCAGAGGCCGGGGAATCCCCCCTTTTCGAAAAAAAAACATCTTCAAGAAGAAATAGACATCCTTCTGCAAAAAAGAAAGAAAAAAGAAATACACGTCCTTACGTCATCGTTGGTATCATTCTATAGTTGTTTTTCTTTCTTCCAGGAAAACGCATGGTCCTATTTCCTATAGTTGTTTGAGGTAATGAGGTAAGAGTATCTACAGTCGGACCTCTCAAACATGTCTTAAACGTTGGTTTAGGCCGTCCAGTTACAAAAGACGACCCAACCAGGGCTCTCAAACCGCGGACAAACGTCCGAGCTGACCGGCACCCCTCATATTCAACCCAAATATAGGATGGATATGAGGCGGACCGGGTGCCGGGGGTGCGTCCGCCAGGTCAGCCCGGCCCACCGCTAGTCCACCCCGACCCAGAAAATCCCCCTTTGGAGTAAACCCTAGATTACTTCACTCCACTCTACTCTGCTCCCCGATGCTCCCCTTTTCCCAATCCGTACAATCCCTAGTGCCGGCGAGCATGTCCAGCACCGGCAGCTACTCTGACGACAGCTCCGGAGACGAGGACGAGCTGGCGCTTCGTATCGCGCTCTAGCGCTTGCGGGTCGATGCGGACAACAACTCTGGGTCAGGTGCGACGCCACCTGTCGTCCGTCGCCGCAAAGCCGACACTGGACTTCCCGCCTCGCGCGCAGATCTGCGAGGCATGCCCAATCTGCTCCGCCCGCCCGACGGCCTCCTCCACCTCCGGCCACAGCTCCGCGCGGGCAGCGGTGGGTTGTCGTGCCCGCTCCGCAGTTAGCGCGGATGCGGATTCTGGAGTCGGAGGCACGCGCCGCCCATCATGAGAGGCAGAGGGCAAGGAAGATGGGGGGCGCGTACGACGCAGTTGCGTAGTCCGCCCGCCCTTCCCGCTTGATGCCGGTGCCCGGCGAGGAGGAGTGTCTCTTACAATGGGTGTACCTCGTTTTACCACAGCGGAGACGGACGTCGGGAGGCTCCGGAGGATCAACGCCAAGCAGCTCCGTCTCGACATTGAGCAGTCCAAGCGGGAGGCGGCAGAGGCGGCGAGGGTGGCCAAGCTCAAGCGCAAGCTAGACCGCATCGTTCGGTGCTTGCAAGGCTACATCGTTGTCTTCGATTCCTCCTCCTCCGACAGGTCCGACTCCGATGGCTCCAATGTTGACCCACCTCCTGCCGTAGACGCCTACAGCAGTGTCGGCGACCGGAATGGCAAAGGGACGGCGAGGAAGTGGTGAAGCTCGGCCCTCTCTTTTATATAATCTAGCTCTAGTATCTAGTTAGAATGTGCCAGGTCGTTGATGAAGGAAATATTAGCCCTAGAGGCAATAATAAAGATGTTATTTATATTTCCTTATATCATGATAAATGTTTATTATTCATGTTAGAATTGTATTAATCAGAAACTTGATACATGTGTGAATGCATAGACAAAACGAAGTGTCCCTAGTATGCCTCTACTTGACTAGCTAGTTCATCAAAGATGGTTAAGTTTCCTGACCATAGACATGTGTTGTCATTTGATGAACGGGATCACATCATTAGGAGAATGATGTGATGGACAAGATCCATCCGTTAGCTTTGCATGTTGATCGTTCAGCTTTATTGCTATTGCTTTCTTCATGAGTTATACATATTCCTTTGACTATGAGATTATGCAACTCCTGAATACCGGAGGAACACCTTGTGTGCTATCAAACATCACAACATAACTGGGTGATTATAAAGATGCTCTACAGGTGTCTCCAATGGTGTTTGTTGAGTTGGCATAGATCGAGATTAGGATTTTTCACTCCGTATATCATAGAGGTATCTCTGGGCCCTCTCGGTAATGCACATCACTATAAGCCTTGCAAGCCATGGAGCATATGAGACCTCTGACTATACTTTACCTACAAGATGGAGGAGAATAGCTCAACCAGTGAGCATGTGCTCAGATTGTTTGGGTACTACAATTGCTTAAATCAAGTGGGAGTTAATCTTCCAGATAAGATAGTGATTCCCAAAGTTCTCTAGTCACTATCACCAAGTTACTAGAACTTCGTGATGAACTATAATATGCAAGGGATGAACAAGACAATTCCCGAGCTCTTCGCAATGCTAAAGGCTGCAGAGGTAGAAATCAAAAAAGAGCGTCAAGTGTTGATGGTTAACAAGACCACTAGTTTCAAGAAAAAGGGCAAAGGGAGAAGGGGAACTTCAAGAAGAATAGCAATCAAGTTGCTGCTCCCGGGAAGAATCCCAAGTCTGGACCTAAGCCTGAAACTGAGTGCTTCTATTGCAAAGGAAATGGTCACTGGAAGCGAAACTGCCCAAACATTTGGCGGATAAGAAGGATGGCAAAGTGAAAAGAGTATATTTGATATTAAGATTATTGATGTGTACTTTACTAGTGTTTATAGTAACCCCTAGGTATTTGATACCGGTTCAGTTGTTAATATTAGTAACTTGAAACAGGAGTTACAGAATGAACAGAGACTAGTTGAGGGCAAAGTGACGATGTGTGATTCCAAGGTTGATAAGATCACCATCGCATACTCCCTCTACCTTCGGGATTAGTGTTGAACCTAAATAAATGTTATTTGGTGTTTGCGTTGAGCATGAATATGATTGGATCATGTTTATTGCAATACAGTTATTCATTTAAGTCAGAGTTTTTCTGTTTACATGAATAATACCTTCTATGGTCACACACCCAATATAAATGGTTTATTGAATCTCGATCGTAGTGACACACATATTCATAATATTGAAGCCAAAAGATGCAAAGTTAATAATGATAGTGCAACTTATTTGTGGCACTGTCGTTTAGGTCATATTGGTGTAAAGCGCATGAAGAAACTCCATGATGATGGGCTTTTGGAATCACTTGATTATGAATCAGTTGATGCTTGCGAACCATGCCTCATGGGCAAGATGACTAAAACACCATTCTTCGGAACAATGTAGCGAGACACTGACTTATTGGAAACAATACATATTGATGTATGCAGTCCGATGAGTGTTGAGGCTCGCTGCGGGTATCATTATTTTCTGATCTTCACAGATGATTTGAGCAGATATGGGTATATCTATTTAATGAAACATAAGTCTGAAACATTTGAAAAGTTCAAAGAATTTCAGAGTGAAGTGGAAAATCATCGTAACAAGAAAATAAAGTTTCTACGATCTAATTGCGGAGGCAAATATTTGAGTTACGAGTTTGGTCTTTATTTGAAACAATGTGGAATAGTTTCGCAACTCACGCCACCTGGAACACCATAGCATAATGGTGTGTCCGAACACCGTAACCGTACTTTATTAGATATATGGTGCGATCTATGATGTCTCTTACCGATTTATCACTATCATTTTGGGGTTATGCATTAGAGACAGCTGCATTCACGTTTAATAGGGCACCGTCTAAATCCGATGGGACGACACCGTATGAAATATGGTTTGACAAGAAACCAAAGTTGTCGTTTCTTAAAGTTTGGGGCTGCGATGCTTATGTGAAAAAGCTTCAACCTGATAAGCTCGAACCCAATTCGGAGAAATATGTCTTCATAGGATACCCAAAAGAAACTGTTGGGTACACCTTCTATCACAGATCCGAAGGCAAGATTTCCATTGCTAAGAACGGATCCTTTCTAGAGAAGGAGTTTCTCTTGAAAGAAGTGAGTGGGAGAAAAGTAGAACTTGATGAGGTAATTGTACCTTCTCCCGAATTAGAAAGTAGTTCATCACATAAATCAGTTCCAGTGATGCCTACACCAATTAGCGAGGAAGTTAATGATGATGATCATGAAACTTCAGTCAAGTTACTACCGAACCTCGTAGGTCAACCAAAGTACGTTCCGCACCAGAGTGGTACGGTAATCCTGTTCTGGAAGTCATGTTACTATACCATGACGAACCTACGAACTATGAGGAAGCGATGATGAGCCCAGATTCCGCGAAATGGCTTGATGCCATGAAATCTGAGATGGGATCCATGTATGAGAACAATTAGTGGACTTTGGTTGACTTGCTCGATGATTGGCGAGCCATAGAGTATAAATGGATCTTCAAGCGGAAGATGGACGCTAATGGTAGTGTTACTATCTAAAAATCTTGACTTGTCGCAAAAGGTTTTCGACAAGTTCAAGGAGTTGACTACGATGAGATTTTCTCACTCGTAACGATGCTTAAGTCTGTCCGAATCATGTTAGCAATTGCCACATTTTATGAAATCTGGCAAATGGATGTCAAAACTGCATTCCTTAATGGATTTCTTAAAGAAGAATTGTATATGATGGAACCAGAAGGTTTTGTCGATCCTAAAGGTGCTAACAAAGTGTGCAAACTCCAGCGATCCATCTATGGACTGGTGCAAGCATCTCGGAGTTTGAATAAACGCTTTGATAAGGTGATCAAAGCATATGGTTTTCTATAGACATATTGTGAAGCCTGTATTTACAAGAAAGTGAGTGGGAGCACTACAACCTTTCTGATAAGTATATGTGAATGACATATTGGTGATCGGAAATGATGTAGAATTTTCAGGAAAGCATAAAGGAGTGTTTGAAAGGAGTTTTCAAAGAAAGACCTCGGTGAAGCTGCTTACAAATTGAGCATCAAGATCTATAGAGATAGATCAAGATGCTTGATAAAGTTTTTTCAGTGAGTACATACCTTGACAAGATTTTGAAGTAGTTCAAAATGAAACAGTCAAATAAGGAGTTCTTGCCCGTGTTGCAAGGTGTGAAGTTGAGTAAAGACTCAAAACCTGACCACGGCAGAAAATAGAAAGAGAATGAAAAGTCATTTCCTATGCCTCAGTCATAGGTTCTATAAAGTATGCTATGTTGTGTACCAGACCTATTGTGTACCTCACCATGAGTTTGGCAAGAGGGTACAATAGTGATCTAGGAGTGGATCACTGGACAGCGTTCAAAGTTATCCTTAGTGGAATAAGGATATGTTTCTCGGTTATGGAGGTGACAAAAAGTTTATCGTAAAGGGTTGCGTCAATGCAAGCTTTGACACTGATCCAGATGACTCTAAGTCTCAATCTGGATACATATTGAAAGTGCGAGCAATTAGCTAGAGTAGCTCCGTGCAGAGCATTGTAGACATAGAAATTTGCAAAATACATACGGATCTAAATGTGGCAGACCCGTTGACTAAACTTCTCTCATAAGCAAAACATGATCACACCTTAGTACTCTTTGGGTGTTAATCACATGGCTATGTGAACTAGATTATTGACTCTAGTAAACCCTTTGGGTGCTGGTCACATGACAATGTGAACTATTGGTGTTAAATCACATGGCGATGTGAACTAGATTATTGACTCTAGTGCAAGTGGGAGACTGAAGGAAATATGCCCTAGAGGCAATAATAAAGATGTTATTTATATTTCTTTATATCATGATAAATGTTTATTATTCATGCTAGAATTGTATTAATCGGAAACTTGATACATGTGTGAATACATAGACAAAACAAAGTGTCCCTAGTATGCCTCTAGTTGACTAGCTAGTTCATCAAATATGGTTGTTTCCTGACCATAGACATGTGTTGTCATTTGATGAGCGGAATCACATCATTAGGAGAATGATGTGATGGACAAGACCCATCTGTTAGCTTAGCATGTTGATTGTTCAGTTTTATTGCTATTGCTTTCTTCATGACTTATACATATTCCTTTGACTATGAGATTATGCAACTCCCGAATACTGGAGGAACACCTTGTGTGCTATCAAATGTCACAACGTAACTGGGTGATCATAAAGATGCTCTACAGGTGTCTCCAATGGTGTTTGTTGAGTTGGCATAGATCGAGATTAGGATTTGTCACTCCGTGTATTGGAGAGGTATCTTTGGGCCCTCTCGGTAATGCACATTGTAAGGGCATATTTATCCCTAAGGTGTTTTGGTGATTGATGACACTTTTTTGCGGACTAATCATGTGCCTTGAGTATTTTAGACATTTCATCACTAGGCACATGACGGTTTTTGTCCCCCTCGAAGACTATTGAAGACGGCGTTTGCCTCCCTTTCTTTTCGGTGGTTTTGAGTCGTAGGAAAGCCATACTATTAAGAGGGGGTTCGCATTGGTGAGGCTAGGGTGGAATCAACACATACACATCCCTTGTGCACCCTCTGAGCTTTTCCATTTCGTTGAAGGCTCCCTTGCTGCCTTCTCCCTGTGGTCTGGTCCCAGCGGTAGTACCACAAACCCCAGCGGTAGTACCACCCGAGAGCTACAAGCGGCAGTACCGCGAACCCCAGCGGTAGTACCGCTTGGAGCTCTCAGCCGTAGTACCGCTGCGGCTCTGTGCTCCTACCGCCTCGACTCGAGGTTTCTCCTTTCGTGTCGGGTTTTGCGGCACTAGCTGCGGCAGTAGAGGCAGTAGTACCGCTCTTAGGCGCTAATACCGTTCTTACCACCACGGTAGTACCGCCCTGGGTCCAGGTCCTGCTCTGCTTCCCGCTCCCATCCTTCTGCGCGACAGTACCGCGAGGTGGAACGGTAGTACCGCTGGCCACAACGGTAGTAACGCCCACCCCTACAGTAGTACCGCACTGTGCGGGGCTGAGCGAGGATAACGGTGGGTTTGTCTTCCCCCTTATAAAAGGAGGTCTTCTTCTCCAAGTTGACCTACCTCTTTTCCCAAGCTCCATTGTTGCTCCAAAGCTAATTTCCGCCCGATCTCTCTCCCTACCCAATCAAACTTGTTGATTTTCTAGGGATTGGTTGAGAAGGCTCAGATCTACACTTCCACCAAGATAAATTTGATTCCCCCCACTCATCCCATGTGGATCTTGTTACTCTTGGGTGTTTGAGCACCCTAGACGGTTGCGGTCACCTCGGAGCCATATTCCATTATGTTGAAGGTCCGTGGTTTTGTTGGGAGCCTCCAATTCGGTTGTGGAGACAGCCCCAACCTTGTTTGTAAAGGTTCGGTCGCCGCCTCCAAGGGCAGCAACAGTGGAATCACGGCATCTTGCATCGTGTGAGGGCGTGAGGAGAATACGGTGGCCCTAGTGGATTCTTGGGGAGCATTGTGCCTCCACACCGCTCCAACGGAGACGTACTTGCCTTCAAAAGGAAGGAACTTCAGTAACACATCCTCGTCTTCACCGGCTCCACTCTTGGTTATCTCGTGCCTTTACTTGTGCAAGCTTTTTGTGTTGTATCCTTAGCTTGCTTGTGTACTTTTTGTTGTTGCATCATATAGGTTGCCCACCTCGTTGCATATCTAGACAACCTACTTTGATGCAAAGTTTAAATTGGTAAAGAAAATTTAAAAAATTGTTAGTTGCCTATTCATCCCCCCCTCTAGTCAACTAAATCGATCCTTTCAATTGGTATCAGAGCCTCATCTCTTTAATAAGGACTTTGCCGTCCAAAGAGTATGGTTGACACCGTAGACGGTGCGAAGGAGAACTCCGGTGTGAATCCAATCTCGTCTACGACCGATGGGGGAACCACGGTCTCTCGTTCGGAATTCAATGTGGCCTTGGACACATTGAAAACCTCCATGACGACCGAGGTTGAAAGCATGTCTAATAAATTCATAGAAGGGCTTAAACTATCCACTGCACCGTTGAGAGTGGGTGATCCCACTAACAAGGTGACGGATGCTAACTCCGACAAGGGGGAAGCTACTAGTGATCAAGTTCCTTCTTCTAGTGGTAAACATGGCACCGGCATCTTTGCCCATGTGGAACCTCCACTTGTTTATGGTGGACCGATTCCTTCCACTCATTTGAATCATGTCGGTCCTCCCCCCAAGATTATGAAAAATGAGGACTTTGATTCTTGGGTCTATCACTTTAAGCGTCATTTAAATCATGTGAATACTAATATTTGGAGAATCATTGAAGAAGGTTTCTATCCGCATGACCGAAGCAACTTCACTCCTAGAGAAGATGCAGATAATCAATTCAACGAGAATGCTCTCTTCATCATCCAAGATGCAATTCCACCCAAAGATCTTCCTCATCTCCGGACCTTCACCATGGCCAAAGATGCATGGCATCAAGTTGTTTCCCTCTACAAGGGAAGCGCAAGCATTCAACGCTCCAACTATGAAGTGGTGCAAGATGAAGCCGATGAGTTTGCAATGAAAGAAGATGAAGAACATTGTGAGCTTTATCGGAGAGTAACCAAACTCGCGGTCTCACTCCAAGATGAGCAAGGACACGGATGAAAATTGGATCAAGCGCAAATTCCTCAAGGCAATGATGCTTACCACAAGGCCATGTCCTCCATCATTCGTCAAAGGCCGGACTTCCACACCTTGTCCTCAAGTGAAGTTTTGGATGAGTTTGTGGCCATGAGCATCTTGTACAAGACCGCCGACAATTTGGTGCTACATTCTCAAAGAGCAAAGAAGCCCAACCTTGCATTAAAAGCCAAGGTTAGTGTGGAAGAAGAGGATGAAGAAGAAGAAGAGGAGAGCAACCCCGAAGATACAAAGTATGCCTATCATGAACACATGTCTCTTGCTTCAAGGCAATTTTGGAGCAAGAAAAACTCAGGGCCCAACTTCAACAAGAACAACTCAAGTGGCACGAAGGGCAAGCAACGTGTGAGGACTTGCTATAATTGTGGCAATATGAGCCATTCTGTTGCGGAGTGCCCATATGAGAAGAGGGAAGACAATGGTGGCAAGCTCATCCGAAAGGACAAAGCCAAACAAGAGCAACTTCACCAAGAAGACTCCTCCCAAGGCGTTGGTGGTACAAGAAGAGTACAATGAGGATGATGATGAGGAGGAGGATGGTGAGTTGGTTGCCATGGCCTCCGTTGCCATTGCGACAACTCCGCGAGTGTCACTCTTTGACTCACCCAATGAGTGCATCACCGCCAAGTGCCTCATGGCTAAATCCACCAACAAGGTAACCCCCAACATCAAAACTACCATCATTAATAATCCTTCTTTGATGGATTGCATTGATGAGCATGATGGATCTACTGTGGAGGAGAATGAGTTTAGGTCCTTTATGGGCAAACTCAAGGGTAAATCCAAGAAGCACTTCGTTGCTCTCTTGGAACAACTTGGTGAAGCCAATGACATGATCGAGGCTCACGAAGATACCATCACTAAGATGGAGGGGCATAGTCGTGACTATGCCGATGAGATTTCGGATCTTTCCAATGCTCTTGAGAAAGAGCGTGATCTTCGTTTGGCTCTTGAGGAGTCACATAATGATGATCACGCTAAGTTAAACAAAGATCTTGATCATACTATTGTTGTTTCTCGTGTGCTAAACTACGAGAAGGCCAAGCTTGGGGTTGATCTTGCTAGACTCAAAGAGGAGTTTGACCTACTTGACAAGGCTCACAAGGTCTTGAAGGGTACTCATGCTAGCCTCAAAGAGTCTCATGATCAACTTCAAGTATAGCTAACCAAGGAGAAAGCCACATTTCCTCATATGGTGTTAATTAATAATGCAAATGCTACTAACCCATGTTGTGAGCATGTGCATCTTGTTGAGGAGAATGCTAAGTTGAAGGAGCGACTTGAGAAAGGCCTTGTTTCTTGCATACAAGGCGAGAAAAACCTCAACGACCTTTTGAGCAATCAAAAGGGAGTTGTGGCCAAGGAAGGGATTGGGTACGCACCCAATTCTAAGAACAAGAAGAAGAATGACAAGGCCAAACGACCTCCCCCTCTCAAGCAAACCTTTGTGAAGGAGGGAGAGGGTGCTACTAAGGAGAAGAAGAAGAACATCGTGAAAGGTGGTGATGCCAAGAAGGGCAACACGTCCCTTCCCAACCAAGCCGGACTTTAACCCTTCTTGTGTGTTGTGCCGTGCTAGTGATGGACATGTTTATGCCAAATTTGTTGGCTCTCCTTATGAGTACATTGAATGGTCTATTTGGGTTCCTAAGACCCTTGTTACTAACATCAAAGGACCCATTACTAAATGGGTACCTAAAACCAAGCATTGATCTCTTCTAGGTGTTTGCTTCCGGTGGGGGATCATGGTTGCTCGATAGTGGAGCCACTAATCATATGATCGGAAGCAAGGATTTGGTGGTGGATGTTCACAAGATTCCATCTATGCCCACCAATGTCGAGTGGGGTGATGTCTCGTCCTCCAAGGTATTGGGGCTTGGCAAGGTTGTCATTTCTCATGATCTCACGATCGAGAAGGTCATTCTTGTTGAGTCCCTTGCATACAATTTACTTTCCGTTCGTCAACTTGCACTCATGGGCTTTGCCACTTTCTTTGATGTTGATACCGTGGCCCTCTTGTGGAGCAAGACTCTTAAAGTAGCCTGTCGGATTTCGGGTTCCGGCAGACCCTTGAGGTTCGAACACTGGGGTGCGTGCGGAGATCTCTCCCCTACCGATCTATGTCCAATCTCCTCGCGTGATCTAAGCTGGAAACAACGAACAACACAAGGGACACGAGATTTATACTGGTTCGGTCCACCGTTGTGGTGTAATACCCTACTCCAGTGTGTGGTGTGCTGGATTGCCTCGGGGGCTGATGATGAACAGTACAAGGCAAGAACAGCCTCGCGAGAGGTGTTCTTGAGCTGGTGCGATGAACTGCTTGGGTGAGTTCAGTCGCCTCTCTCTCTCTCTCTCTTTCCACTCAACACGTTAATTTCTTCTATCGCATGCACCTTTTTATTTGATGATCTTTCGGTGTGCCATTGAGAATAATTAACCATAATATTATCTAGGAGTTTAGTAGCATCTCCTAAAGTGATTTCCATAAAAGTACCTCCCGCGGCCGAATCTAAAAGATTTCTAGAAGCAAAATTCAATCCGGCATAAAAATTCTATATAATCATCCACAAATTCAAACCATGAGTAGGGCAATTACGTATCATTAATTTCATTCTCTCCCAAGCTTGTGCAACATGTTCATGATCAAGTTGTTTAAAGTTCATAATATCGTTTCTAAGAGAGATGATCTTAGCGGGAGGAAAATACTTAGAGATAAAAGCATCTTTGCACTTGTTCCATGAATCAATACTATTCTTAGGCAAAGACGAAAACCAAGCTTTAGCATGATCTCTAAGTCAAAAAGGAAATAGCTTCAATTTAACGACATCGTTATTGACATCTTTTTTCTTTTGCATATCACATAAATCAATGAAGCTATTCAGATGAGTAGCGGCATCTTCACTAGGAAGGCCGGCGAATTGATCTTTCATAACAAGATTCACCAAAGCAGTATTAATTTCACAAGATTCAGCATCGTTAAGAGGAGCAATCTGAGTGCTAAGGAAATCATTATTATTGGTATTGGTGAAGTCACACAATTTAGTAGTATCTTGAGCCATCATGACAAACAAGCAATCTAACACACGAGCAAACAAGAGCAAACAGGCAAAAGAGGCAAACAGAGAGGGAGGATAGAGAGAGAGAGGGCGAATAAAACGGCAAGGGTGAAGTGGGGGAGAGGAAAACGAGAGGCAAATGGCAAATAATGTAATGCGAGAGATAGGGATAGTGATGGCTACTTGGTATGTTGACTTTTGCGCAGACTCCCCGGCAACGGCGCCAGAAATCCTTCTTGCTACGTCTTGAGCTTGCGTTGGTTTTCCCCGAAGAGGAAGGGATGATGCAGCAAAGTAGCGTAAGTATTTCCCTCAGTTTTTGAGAACCAAGGTATCAATCCAGTAGGAGGCCACGCTCAAGTCCCTCGTGCCTGCACAAAACAATAGCTACTCGCAACCAACGCGATTAGGGGTTGTCAAACCCTTCACGGTCACTTACGAGAGTGAGATATGATAGATAGAATATTTTTGGTATTTTTGGTCTAAAGATGCAAAGTAAAAAGTAAAAGCAAAGTAAATAGCAAAACAATATAAAAGTGATGGAGATTGATATGATGAGAATAGACCCGGGGGACATAGGTTTCACTAGTGGCTTCTCTCAAGAGCATAAGTATTCTATGGTGGGTGAACAAATTACTGTTGAGCAATTGACAGAATTGAGCATGATTATGAGAATATCTATGCCTGATCATGTATATAGGCATCACGTCCGTGACAAGTAGACCGAAACGATTCTTCATCTACTACTATTACTCCACTCATCGACCGCTATCCAACATGCATCTAGAGTATTAAGTTAAAAACAGAGTAACGCCTTACGCAAGATGACATGATGTAGAGAGATGAATTCATGCAATATGAAATAAACCCCATCTTGTTATCCTCGATGGCAATGATTCAATACGTGCCTTGATGCCCCTTCTGTCACCGGGAAAGGAGACCACAAGATCGAACCCAAAGCTAAGCACTTCTCCCATGGCAAGAACTACCACTCTAGTTGGCCAAACCAAACGGATAATTCGAAGAGACTTGCAAAGATAACCAATCATGCATAAAAGAATTCAGAGAAGATTCAAATATTATTCATAGATAGACTTGATCATAAACCCACAATTCACCGGTCTCAACAAACACACCGCAAAAATAAGATTACATCGAATAGATCTCCATGAGAGAGGGGGAGAACTTTGTATTGAGATTCAAAGAGAGAGAAGAAGCCATCTAGCTACTAACTATGGACCCGAAGGTCTGAGGTAAACTACTCACACTTCATCGGAGGGGCTATGGTGATGTAGAAGCCCTCCATGATGACGACCCTCTTCCGGCAGAGCTCCGGAACAGGCCCCAAGATGGGATCTCGTGGATACAGAAAGTTGCAGCGGTGGAATTAGGTTTTTGGCTCCTGTTCTGATCGTTTGGGGGTATGTGTGTATATATAGGAGGAAGAAGTACGCCGGAGGAGCAACGAGGGGCCCACGAGGCAGGGGGGCGCGCCCTAGGGGGGGGGCCACCCTCGTGACCGCCTCTTTTGTTCCTTGGAGCAGGGTCCAAGTCTCCTGGATCATGTTCGGTGAGAAAATCACGTTCCCGAAGATTTTATTCCGTTTGGACTCCGTTTGATATTCCGTTTCTTCGAAACACTGAAATAGGCAAAAAACAGCAATTCAGGGCTGGGCCTCCGGTTAATAGGTTAGTCCCAAAAATAATATAAAAGTGGAAAATAAAGCCCAGTATAGTCCGAAACAATAGATAATATAGCATGGAGCAATCAAAAATTATAGATACGTTGGAGACGTATCATCGTTCGCCCCGCGAGGCTTGGCCCCTCGCGAGGGTCTTGAGCTTGAGCTGATGAAGATGGGCCGCGCTGGGCCCCCACTTGAGCCACGCCGCAGGCCACAGGCAGGCAAGTCTGGGGACCCCCGTTCCCAGAACGCCGACATAGCCTTTGTTGGGCATGTCAAGAACGGTCTCTATGTGATTAACTTTTCGGAGCGACCCACTAAGACCGCGACATGCCTAATGGCTAAAGTTGACGTGGGCTGGCTTTGGCATCGCCGTTTAGCCCATGTTAATATGAGATCTTTGCAAAGTCTTCTCAAGGGGGGCCATGTCTTTGGACTAAAAAATGTTAGTTTTGCTAAAGATCGTGCTTGCAGTGCTTGTATCGAAGGAAAGCTTCATGAAAAGGCTCACCCTCCCACAACTATTATATACTCGAAGAGGCCTTTGGAGCTCCTTCACTTGGATCTCTTTGGGCCTCCATACTTTGATAGTCTTGGGGTAGAAAGTATTGCTTGGTGATTGTGGATGATTATTCAAGATACACTTGGGTATACTTCTTTAAGAGGAAGAGCGAGACCCAACAAAATGTCATTGACTTTGCAAATGAAGCCCAATGACAACACAATGCAAAGATCTTGACAATAAGAAGCGACAATGGCACCGAGTTCAAGAACTACACCTTGGATGAGTTCCTTAGTGATGAGGGGATCAAGCATCAATATTCCGCACCATACACCCCTCAACAAAATGGCGTAGCGGAGAGGAAGAACCGGACGTTGATGGATGCGACAAGGACCATGATGGTGGAGTTCAAGTCTCATACAACTTTTGGGCTGAAGCCATCAATACCGCTTGTCATGCATCCAATCGGCTCTACCTCCGCAAGGGCTTGAACAAGACTCCTTATGAGATACTCACCGGTAACAAGCCCAACCTCAAGTACTTCCGGGTGTTTGGGTGTAAGTGTATCATTCTCAAGAAAGGTGTTCGTTTGTCTAAATTTGAGGCTAGAACTTATGAGGGCATATTTGTTGGTTATGCTACCAACTCTCATCTTACCGTGTCCTTAATAAGTCCACGGGACTCATTGATGAGACGTGTAACATGGAGTTTGATGAGAATAATGGCTCCCAAGTGGAGCAAAGTGGCACTTGTGATGTAGGTGATGAAATTCCTTCCCAAGCCATAAGAAGAATGAGAGTTGGCTTTATCCTACCCATCGAGGAACCCCTTGTGGCCGAAGGAGAAGGACAATGATCCACTCAAGTGGAGCCATCACCAACCCAAGGCCCACACGCTTCCGAAGAACAAAGTGAAGGCCCTCAACATCATGAACAAGACCAAGGGCAAGATCAATCTCAAGACGGTGTTGAATCACCAAGTGATGCCCAAGGTCAAGTTCTCTCCTCCGAGCAAGTTCAAGATCAAGCTCAAGATGGTGCCCAAGATGATCAAGTCACCGCTCCTCAACTCACCCCTGAGGAGGAATTGGAGCGCCGTGCCGCCAAGATCGCTTCCAAGCTCTCAACCAAGGTCCATCTCATGACAAATGTGCTTGGAAGCATTCGAAAGGGGGTAAGCACTCGTAGACAATTGGCGAACTATTGTGAACATCACGTGTTTGTCTCTTGTGTTGAACCCCAAAAGGTCTATGAGGGGCTCGAAGATCCGGATTGGCTCAATACCATACATGCAGAACTTAACAACTTCGAGTACAACAAGGTGTGGAGGTTGGTGCCAAGGCCAACGGGGAACCACAATGTCATTGGAACCAAGTGGATATTCAAGAACAAGCAAGACGCTCATGGAATTATCATTCGCGAAAAGGCCCGGTTGGTAGCACAAGGCTACTCCCAAGTCTAGGGTATCGACTACGGTGAAACCTTTGCTCCTGTTGCTCGCCTTGAATCCATTCGCATGTTGATTTCTTATGCTTATCATCAAAACTTTAAGTTGCAACAAATGGATGTGAAGAGTGTTGGGGAACGCAGTAATTTCAAAAAAAATCCTATGCACACGTAAGATCATGGTGATGCATAGCAACAACAGGGGAGAGTGTCGTCCATGTACCCTCGTAGATCATAAGAGGAAGCCTTATGACAACGTGGTTGATGTAGTCATACGTCTTCATGATCGACCGATCCTAGTACCGAACGTACGACACCTTTGCGATCTGCACACGTTCATCTCGATGACGTCCCACGAACTCACGATCCAGTAGAGCTTCGAGGGAGAGTTCTGTCAGCATGACGACGTGATGATGGTGTTGATGAAGCTACCAACGCAGGGCTTCGCCTAAGCATCGCTACGAGATGACCGAGGTGGATTATGGTGGAGGGGGGCACCGCACATGGCTAAAAGATCAAAGATCAACTTGTGTGTCTATGGGGTGGCCCCCTCCCCTGTATATAAAGGAGTGGAGGAGGGGGAGGTCCGGCCCTCTCTATGGCGCGCCCTAGGGGAGTCCTACTCCCTCCAGGAGTAGGATTCCCCCCTTCCAAGTAGGAGTAGGAGAGGAAGGAAGGAGGAGAGAGGGAGGAATGAAAGGGGGACGGCCCCCTTCCCAATTCGGATTGGGCTTGGGGGGCGCGCCTCCCTCTTTTCCCTTCCTTCTCCTCTATTCCACTAAGGCCCAATAAGGCCCATATACTCCCCGGCGAATTCCCGTAACTCTCGAGTACTCCGATAAATACCCGAACCACTCAGAACCTTTCCGATGTTCGAATATAGCCTTCCAATATATCGATCTTTATGTCTCGAACATTTTGAGACTCCTTGTCATGTCCCTGATCTCATCCGGTACTCCTAACAACCTTCGGTACATCAAAACACATAAACTCATAATACCGATCTTCACCGAACGTTAAGCATGCGGACCTACGGGTTCGAGAACTATGTAGACATAACCGAGACTCATATTTGGTCAATAACCAATAGCGAAACCTGGATGCTCATATTGGCTCCTACATATTCTACGAAGATCTTTATCGGTCAAACCGCATAACAACATATGTTGTTCCCTTTATCATCGGTATGTTACTTTCCCGAGATTCGATCACTGGTATCTTAATGCCTAGTTCAATCTCGTTACCGGCAAGTCTCTTTACTCGTTCCGTAATGCATCATTCCGCAACTAACTCATTAGTCACATTGCTTGCAAGGCTTATAATGATGTGCATTACCGAGAGGGCCCAGAGATACCTCTCCTACAACCGGAATGACAAATCCTAATCTCGATCTATGCCAACTCAACAAGTACCATCGGAGACACCTGTAGAGCACCTTTATAATCACCCAGTTATGTTGTGACATTTGGTAGCACACAAAGTTTTCCTCCGGTATTCGGAAGTTGCATAATCTCATAGTCAGAGGAACATGTATAAGTCATGAAGAAAGCAGTAGCAACAAACTAAACGATCATCGTGCTAAGCTAACGGAATGGGTTAACTCAATCACATCATTCTCCAATGATGTGATCCTGTTAATCAAATGACAACTCATGTCTATGGCTAGGAAACTTAACCACCTTTGATTCAATGAGCTAGTCAAGTAGAGGCATACTAGTGACACTCTGTTTGTCTATGTATTCACACATGTACTAAGTTTCCGGTTAATACAATTCTAGCATGAATAATAAACATTTATCATGATATAAGGAGATAAATAATAACTTTATTATTGCCTCTAGGGCATATTTCCTTCAGTCTCCCACTTGCACTAGAGTCAATAATCTAGTTCACATCTTTATGTGATTAGTTCATATCTCCATGTGACTAACACCCAAAGGGTTTACTAGAGTCAATAATCTAGTTCACATTGCTATGTGATTAACACCCAAAGAGTGATCATGTTTTGCTTGTGAGAGAAATTTAGTCAACGGGTCTGCCACATTCAGAGCCGTATGTATTTTGCAAATTTTCTATGTCTACAATGCTTTGCTCAGAGCTACTCTAGCTAATTGCTCCCACTTTCAATATGTATCTAGATCGAGACTTAGAGTCATCTAGATTGGTGTGAAAAGCTTGCATCAACGTAACTCTTTACGACGAACTCTTTTATCACCTCTGTCGGTGTCAAAACCGGCGGATCTCGTGTAGGGGGTCCCGAACTGTGCGTCTAGGCCGGATGGTAACAGGAGGCAGGGAACACTTTGTTTTACCCAGGTTCGGGCCCTCTCGATGGAGGTAATACCCTACTCCTGCTTGATTAATATTGATGATATGGGTAGTACAAGAGTAGATCTACCACGAGATCAAGGAGGCTAAACCCTAGAAGCTAGCCTATGGTATGATTGTTGTGTATGGAGTTGATTGCCTACGGACTACAACCCTCCGGTTTATATAGACACCGGATAGGGTTAGGGTTACACAGACTCGATTACAATGGTAGGAGATCTTGAATATCCGCATCGCCAAGCTTGCCTTCCACGCCAAGGAAAGTCCCCTCCGGACACGGGATGAAGTCTTCAATCTTGTATCTTCATAGTCCAGGAGTCCGGCTGAAGGTATAGTCCGGCTACCCGAACACCCCCTAATCCAGGACTCCCTCAGTAGCCCCCGAACCAGGCTTCAATGACGATGAGTCCGGCGCGCAGATTGTTCGGCATTGCAAGGCGGGTTCTTCTCCAAATCTTGTGTACCTGTAGGAATAATGTCCGATTTTTGTAATGTAGTGCTCCGCGGCTTACACGCCCAATAATGGTCGTCTTCCACGTGTTCAAACAAATGCGAAAAGCCGGGGTGTTTTTACATCCACACCCCTAGCCGTATAAACGAGCCGCCTATTTAACGGGATGGGGATTTAGGTCCAAACCACACCTTCTCCTTTCCGCGAGTTATCATCAGAGCGCTTCCAGCAAAGGTCCATTCCAACATGACCAGCCGTCGCAGCTCCTCCCCTCGCCCCTCCGGTCCCAAACCCGGGGACTGGGAGAGTTGCACCATCCCGCATAGCAAGTTAGCGTCACTTCAGGCCAAGGGATTTCTCCCTCAGGCATACATGGTCCCGGTCTGAGCCGGTCTCGCCACCTATAATGGCGGAAAACAAGCGGAGAGCACCCCCAATCCTTCTAAAGGAGAGCGGGTGTGCCTCGTCCCCTATCTAATAAGGGGAATGGGATTTCCAATTCACCCATATCTCCGCGGGCTTCTGGAGTTCTATGGTCTCCAACTGCACAACCTCACGCCTGCCTCTGTATTGCATATTGCGGGTTTCGTCGCCCTTTACGAGCTATTTTTAGGCGTTGAGGCTCATTTCGCGCTGTGGAAGAGGTTATTCTGCCTGGTGCCCTGCTCTAAAGAGGGGTCTATATACCAAGTGGGCGGAGCCGAAGTATGGCGCATCGCCGGGACCGGATACCTATCCGGAACCCCAAAGAAGGTGTCCGAGGACTGGCCTTTGGAATGGTTTTATATAGATGGCGTCCCGCTACCGGACCCTATCCGGGTCGGTCTCCCTAAGTTCAACAGTGCTCCATTGAAGAAACGCTTGAGCTGGCGTCCGCGGAGCTCTCAAAGAGAAAGCGACAGAGACGTCCTTTACCTGATGGGCCGGATAAGACTGTTGGTTCATTCCGGACTAACCATGATTGGAGTCATGGCCGCATGCATTATGCGGGGGGTGCAGCCGCTTCAATATAGAGGCCACCCCATGTGGGATTTCAACGGGGAGGATGACGCCACACGTTACGGTCGTAAGGGGCCGGCCTCAGCCGCCGCCCTAGTAAAGATCTTATCCTCTTTGTACAAGGGAGAAAAGGAGGAATTCCTCTGCGTCAATCCGCAGGCCGGATTTACTATGTACGATCCTCCAAGTTGGGTAAGTGAATAATTGCACTTGCCCGTTTGTTTTGTACTCCCACGGTTAGATATGTAGTCTAACGACTTCAATGCAGGAACTGCGACAGGTGGTAAAGGATATGAACATCCTCCCTCCACAGCCCGAGGGCCCAGAATGGTCCCTCGATCCGGACTCCGAAGAGGATCCAGACATATCGGTGGAGCTTATCGACGGGGTGTTCCATCAGCTAAGCAAGGACAACACCTTGGTAGCCATCACGGCTGATTACCCAGGGTTAATCCCGGCCTCCCAGGTGACAGAAACCGGAGTCTCATTCCCTTGAGAGAGATTCCACTCTCACGTATTCCGATGTTTCTGAAGACAACCGTGTTTTGCAGGGGAGATTTCCGAGGCAGGAGGCCGAACCTGCGGCGGCTAGCCAACGAGGGGCCGCAGGGCCCCGTGGGGCAAAAAGGAATGTAGTCCGGACTGAGATGCCGGCGCAAAGGTATAGCGCACCCTCTGTTTCCCTGGTGTTATTCTGTCAGGGCATATTAACATTTGTGCTATCTTCAGAACGAAGAGACCTCGCCGGACTACATCCGGAGAGGTTGCCAATCGCACCTCCACCAGCCAGGCTCCAACGTCTGGCCAGGAAGCGGAGGCGAGCACAAGGCGCGCACTGGACGCTCCTCCGACAGAGGATGCGGACAGGCTGTCTGCCACAAATTCTGAAGTGGAGAGTGCCATGAACCACAGGCGTCACCGGACAGTTCTACGTGACGCTTGTTTCTCCCAAGAGGCTTTAGATGCCTTTAATTCGGGAGATGCGTACCTCCATGCCGCTCAAAATGGTTTAGCCAGAGCCACGGAGCAGTATGTAAAAGACATATAGGTAAGAAAATTTTAGTCAAATATATATATACCAGTAGCCCCCGAGACTTGAAACAGTTAGAGCAACTGATTTAAGGATCATTTAATATGCAGCTTCTTATAGAGAAGAATACAGTATTGTCCCAGGAGCTGGAAAAGTGCAAGGCCCAACTAGAGGCCGCACTAGCCGCAGCAGGGGAGCCCAAAGAGACCCCCTCAGGTAAGATACACTTCGAAAGATTAGTATTGTGCGGTGTGGGTGCAAATCTGACAAATCATATTGCAGATGGCGCCGGACTAGATCCGGACAAGCAACAACTCTTACGCCGGCTAAAGGCCGGTGAGAGTATGTTGACAAAGGTGAGGCGAGAGAAGAATGATCTTCAGGATGCCAACACCAAGCTGGACGTCGAACTTAAAGATGTTCGTGGCCAGCTGTCGGACTCCACGAAGGAGAATCAGCGGCTTCGACGCGGCATTTTTAGTAAGTGCTTGAACGAACTTTGAAAAAAGAGTTCGGCGAGGAAGTCGACTAACAGAGTAATGTATGTAGGTATGCTCACAGGTCATCCTGCAGAGGAGATGCCCGGTTCTACAGGTGACCTTCTTCCCAAACTCATGCAACTGCACGAGCGAATTCGGCAGGCGATGCGAGGCGTTGCCCAAGCCTTATGGCCTGCCCACTCCATGCCCGAGGGCCTTGGAGAGCTTGCTGAGAAGCTGAAGGGAGCTCGGCGGCGCTTCCAGTTGTGGAAGATATCGGCCTGCCGACAAGGCGCTAGGGAGGCCTGGGCCATGGTGAAGACCCATTTTACGAAGTCTGACCCAAACCACATGGCCGAGGTCGGACCAGTGGGGCCTGACGGGAAGGAGATCCCTGTAAGCTTAGTATACGGCCAAGTAGAGTTAGCCGCGAAGTATTCCCAGCAGGACTGTAAATTAGACAGCCTATTAGATGGTATAGAAGAGGAATACAATCAGTCAGAATGACTATGTAATTTTGAATTGACATGTGTAATGCCTTCTAGCCGGATTGTAGATCGTTTGTCGTTGCCGACCTTTTCGCTTCAACCTTGGGACCTGACGGTCCGGAGTGTGTCCAAATACCATAGCGGTTATATAAGAACCATGGTATGCGTGGAGACCAGGCGTAGGGGTCATTAGTGCTTTATCAAACAAGTGCCCAACTAGTTATGTTATATTACATGGTTAGTAAGAAACATCTTCCAGAGAGAATAGTTCCGTTAGGGGTTCCTTTCGCTGGGAGGCATGCCCTAAAGTGCATGTCTGGACTGCGTAAAAAGACGCAGAAAAAAGCATCTGGGGGCCCATAAGATGAGTAAAAAGATCATCTTTTATCTCACCGACCGAATATTCCCTTAAGAACGCTAGCTTTCGGCTTCACACAGTCTAAGGTACACATCCGGCTGACCCGGTAGTAACAATCGCAGAGGTGCTCCCTTTACCGCCTAGCCGAACAATCAGGAACGTAGGGGTAAGCACAGGAGCCAGGCAACCCAGCTTGGCCAAAACTTAAGTCATATCGATGCATATAACGGTGAAGAAAAAGGTACATGTGGAAGTTTGACGCATGTGTTGGGCATGAAGCCCGTATAAATAAGCTTCTGTTAAAGAAGCCCCCAGGTTTAATGAGCGCGAGCAGCGCGTCACTAGATGAGCCTTTAAGGGCTATAAAAGAAAAGAGGGGAAGGAGAGAAATGTAAGACGGAAAAATGCAAAAAATGGACAGAGGAAGGAGACGAACACAGAGTTCGGCGCTAGGCATAGAATCTTCGGAGATGGGTGGCGTTCCACGGGTTCGGCTCGAGTCGGTTATCTGACGCTTCTCGCAGGCGGTACGCCCCGCCAGTCAGGACTTGGTCGATTATGAATGGACCTTCCCACTTGGGCTTGAGTTTGTCCTTTTTCTTATCCGGCAGGCGTAGAACTAGTTCGCCAACATTGTAATTTTTGGCCCGTACTTCTCTGCTTTGATATCTTCAGGCCTGCTGTTGATAAAATGCGGAACGGGCTTTTGCCACGTCACGCTCCTCCTCCAGGGCGTCCAAGTTGTCCTGCCGATCGAGCTCGGCTTCTCTTTCTTCGTACATGCGCACTCTAGGTGAGTCATGAATTATGTCGCAGGGCAGAACTGCCTCTGCGCCGTACACCATAAAAAATGGTGTGTATCCGGTGGTGCGATTTGGCGTGGTCTGCAGCCCCCATAGCACGGAGTCGAGCTCCTCTACCCAGTGTGTGTTAGATTCCTTGAGGGACCGCACCAGTCTGGGTTTAATGCCGCTCATGATAAGACCATTTGCACGTTCGACCTGGCCGTTGGTTTGTGGGTGATAGACGGAAGCATAATCGAGCTTGATGCCCATGTTTTTGCACCAGAGTTTTACCTCGTCGGCGGTAAAGTTTGTACCGTTATCGGTTATGATGCTGTGGGGGACGCCATAATGGTGTACAACCCCGGATATGAAGTCTATCACAGGTCCGGATTCGGCCATTTTAACAGGTTTGGCTTCTATCCATTTGGTGAATTTATCCACCATGACCAGTAAGTATTTTTTTCTATCGGTCCCACTTTTAAGGCGGCCGACCATGTCAAGCCCCCAGACCGCAAAAGGCCAGGTGATGGGTATAGTTTGGAGTGTGGTGGGTGGCATATGGCTTTGGTTGGCAAAAAGTTGGCAACCAGCGCATCGTTGGACTAGGTCCTGAGCGTCTGCCCGGACCGTCGGCCAATAAAAGCCTGTACGGAAGGCCTTGCTAACAAGGGACCGAGCAGCAGCGTGGTGACCACCGAGTCCGGCATGAATTTCAGCCAGAAGGTTACGCCCTTTCCTCTTCGGAGATGCACCTTTGAAGGACTCCGGTAGTGCTTTTCTTATAAAGCTCTCCCTCATGGACTCTATAGGCTTTAGATCGCTGCACTATGCAGCGAGCCTCATTTTGGTCCTCCGGGAGTTCCTGCCTAGTAAGGTAGGCTAGGAATGGTTCTGTCCACGGGGCGATGACCGCCATTATTACATGGGCTGAAGGTGTAATTTCATTGGCAGAGCCTCCAATTGTGTCAGATTGTTCGGCGTCGAGTGGTGCGGCTGGGTCCGGGCTGTTATTTGCGGGTTCCCCCTCCCATGCTACAGATGGCTTGATGAAAGTGCAACTATCCCTAGGTGGTTTTGGTAATTCATAACAACATATAGCTCATTGAGCTAATGCTATTCCAAGATGACTATTTCAGGAAAGCTCAATGATTGGCATGGCATGGATGTGAAAGTGGAACCCTCAAAATGCTAAGGACAAAGGATTGGCTCAAGCTCAGAAGCTCAAGACTCTTCATTTTATATTTTAGTGATCCAAGATCACATTGAGTCTTTAGGAAAAGCCAATACTATCAAGGAGGGATGAGGTGTTGCTTAATGAGCCTCTTGCTTCATGTGCTTAGTGATATGCTCCAAAACCCTCAACTACTTTCCCACTTCCACAAATGACCTAAACCCTAAGCCAAACTCGGTCATACCGATTCTTTCTATCCGGCGCCACCAAGTTTCACTTGTCATAAGCCACTGCCAAACCCCAGCAATTCGGTTCTACCGATAGGGATCTCGGTCTCACCGAGATGGGATTGCAAACTCTCTGTTTCCCTTTCGTAACTTTTCAGTCTCACCGAAAGAGTGAATCGGTCCCACCAAGATTGCAGTGTAAACTCTCTATTTCCTTTTTGTAACTTTTCGGTCTCACCGAAAGAGCAAATCGGTCCCACCGAGTTTACCTGACCAACTCTCTGGTTAGCTTATTACCAAACTTGGTCTCACCGAGTTTGTGTAATCGGTCTCACCGAGATTACGTTATGCCCAAACCCTAACCATATCGGTCCTACCGAGTTGCATGTCAGTCCCACCGAAAATCTCTAACGGTCACTAAGTTTACCTTTTCGGTCCGACCGAGTTTGTTGATTCGGTCCCGCCGAGATTGGAAAACTGTGTGTAATGGTTGGATTTTGTGTGGAGGCTATATATACCCCTCCACCTCCTCTTCATTCGTGGAGAGAGCCATCAGAACACATACACAATTCCAACTCATATGTTTTGAGAGAGAACCACCTACTCATGTGTTGAGACCAAGATATTCCATTCCTACCATATGAATCTTGATCTCTAGCCTTCCCCAAGTTGCTTTCCACTCAAACCTTCTTTCCACCAGATTCAAATCCTATGAGAGAGAGTTGAGTATTGGGGAGACTATCATTTGAAGCACAAGAGCAAGGAGTTCATTACCTACACACCATTTGTTACTTCTTGGAGAGTGGTGTCTCCTAGATTGGCTAGGTGTTACTTGGGAGCCTCCAACAAGATTGTGGAGTTGAACCAAGGAGTTTGTAAGGGCAAGGAGATCGTCTACTTCGTGAAGATCTACCGCTAGTGAGGCAAGTCCTTCGTGGGCGATGGCCATGGTGGGATAGACAAGGTTGCTTCTTCGTGGACCCTTCGTGGGTGGTTGCTTCTTCGTGGACCCTTCGTGGGTGGAGCCCTCCGTGGACTCGCGCAACCATTACCCTTCGTGGGTGGAGCCCTCCATGGACTCGCGCAGCCGTTACCCTTCGTGGGTTGAAGTCTCCATCAACGTGGATGTAGGATAGCACCACCTATCCGAACCACGGGAAAAACATCCGTGTCTCCAATTGCGTTTGAATTCTCCAAACCCTTCCCTTTACATTCTTGCAAGTTGCATGCTTTACTTTCCGCTGCCAATATACTCTTTGCATGCTTGCTTGAATTGTGTGATGATTGCTTGACTTGTCCTACAATAGCTAAAATCTGCCAAGAACTAAAATTGGGAAAAGGTTAAGTTTTTATTTGGTCAAGTAGTCTAATCACCCCCCCTCTAGACATACTTTCGATCCTACACTTGAACAATCTTTCCAAAAAGATGTTGGGGGGGACTGCATCGCGTTTTGCACCGATGCGTGCCAGGACGTCCGCTGCTTGATTGTTTTCTCGGGCTATATGGTGAAACTCCAGCCCTTCGAATCGAGCTGACATTTTTAGGACGGTGTTGCGGTAAGCTGCCATTTTTGGGTCCTTGGCGTCGAAGTCTCCATTTATTTGGGATATCGCGAGGTTTGAATCCCCGCGTACCTCTAGGCGCTGGATACCCATGGATACTGCTATCCGGAGACCATGTAGGAGGGCCTCATATTCGGCTGCATTGTTGGAATCCATGTACATGATCTGGAGCACATATAGGACTGTGTCTCCTGTGGGGGACGTCAGGACGACGCCAGCCCCCAGTCCGGCCAACATTTTGGAGCCGTCGAAATGCATAATCCAGTTTGAATATGTGCCGTACTCTTTAGGGAGCTCGGCCTCCGTCCATTCTGTGACGAAGTCGGCCAAAACTTGCGATTTAATAGCTCGCCGTGGCTTATAGGTTATGTCGAACAGGAGGAGCTCGATGGCCCATTTTGCAATCCGGCCCGTTGCGTCGCGGTTGTTGATAATATCGTTGAGTGGTACTTCCGGGGCTACTGTTATGGAACACTCTTGAAAGTAGTGTCGTAGCTTCCGGGATGCCATGAATACCGCGTATGCAATCTTTTGATAATGCGGGTACCGTGATTTGCATGGAGTGAGGACAGTGGATACGTAGTAGACCGGCCTTTGAAGGGGGAATTTGTGTCCATCCGTTTCCCGCTCGACAACGAGCACTGCGCTGATGACTTGATGTGTTGCTGCAATGTACAATAACATTGGTTCGCCGGTGATTGGCGCGGCCAGGACTGGGTTTGTTGCCAATATGGCTTTATTTCATCGAGTCCGGCCGTGGCGGCATCCGTCCACTCGAAGTGTTCGGTGCGCCGAAGGAGGCGATAGAGGGGTAGTGCCTTTTCTCCCAAGCGGGAGATGAAGCGGCTTAAAGCCGCCACGCATCCGGTTAATTTTTGTATTTGTTTAAGGTCCTTTGGGACATCCAAATGTGACAAAGCTCGGATCTTGGCTGGGTTTGCTTCAATTCCTCTACCGGATACAATGAAGCCCAAGAGCTTTCCGGCTGGAACGCCGAAGATGCATTTTTCTGGGTTGAGCTTGATGTCATATTGTCGGAGGTTATCGAATGTAAGCCTCAAGTCGTTTACTAGGGATTCGACATGTCTTGATTTGACGACCACATCATCCACATACGCCTCCACTGTTTTGCCGATCTAGTTTGCCAGACATGTCTGGATCATGCACTGATATGTTGCGCCGGCGTTTTTTAGCCTGAAAGGCATTGTGTTGAAGCAGAATGGGACGCATGGTGTGATGAATGTTGTTGCAGCTTGGTCTGATTCTGCCATCTTTATTTGATGGTAACCGGAGTATGCGTCGAGGAAACACAACGAGTCGTGTCCTGCGGTGGCATCGATAATTTGATCGATACGGGGGAGGGGGAAGGGATCCTTTGGGCAAGCCTTGTTAAGGTCTTTAAAATGGACACACAGGCGCCAGGATTTGTCCTTCTTTGGTACCATCACCAAGTTTGCTAGCCAGTCCGGATGTTTTATGTCTCTAATGAATCTGGCTTCCAATAGCTTGGCTAGCTCCTCTCCCATGGCCTGTCTCTTGGGTTCGGAAAAACACTGAAGGGCTTGTTTGACAGGTTTGAATCCTTTTAGGATATTTAAGCTGTGTTCGGCCAGCCTGCGTGGGATCCCTGGCATGTCTGAAGGGTGCCAGGCGAAAATATCCTAGTTCTCTCGTAGGAACTCTCGCAGTACGACGTCTACATCAGGGTTCAGTCGTGCCCCGATGGAAGCTGTTTTATTGGGGTCCGTTGGATGGACCTGGAATTTGACTATTTCATCAGCTGGCTTGAAGGATGTGGATTTGGATCTCTTATCGAGTATCACATCATCCCTATTAACCGTGGAGCGCAGCGCAGTCAGTTCCTCGGCCGCTAAGGCTTCGGATAGTACCTCAAGGGCTAATGCGGTCGTCTTGTTTTCGGCGCGGAGTGCTATGTCCGGATCACTAGCTAGAGTGATAATTCCATTCGGCCCGGGCATCTTAAGCTTCATGTACCCGTAATGGGGTATTGCTTGGAAGATTGTGAATGCTTCCCGCCCTAGTAAAGCGTGATGTCCGCTCTTAAACGGGGCCACCTAAAACGTGACTTCTTCGGACCTGTAATTATCCGGCGTGCCGAACACCACATCTAGTGTGATTTTTCCTGTGCAGCACACTTCCTGACTGGGGATTATTCCTCTAAAGGTTGTGCTGCTTCGCTCGATGCGGTTCCAGTCTATTTCCATTTTTTGAAGGGTTTCCTCATAAATGAGGTTCAGTCCGCTGCCTCCATCCATGAGCACCTTGGTGAGGCGAAAGACGTCCACTATGGGACTGAGGACCAATGCGGCTGGTGCTCGGGCTGTTCAGAATATAGGTTCATCACTTGCATTGAAGGTAATAGCAGTGTCGCTCCACGGATTTATTGTTGCAACTTGAAAGACTTCGGCGAGGGTGCGGAGTGTTCTTTTTCACATATTATTTGATGCGAAAGTCTCGAAGACTGTGAGAACGGTACTGGTGTCCTCAGGCTGGCTTTCTGCGGCCTCCAAAATTAAGAGGTCCTCGCCAATTTTGGCCACCTGTCGGAGTATCCAACATGCTCTAAGGCTGTGAGTTGGTGTGGCGTCCTCTGTACTATGAATTCTACAGGGTCCATCAAGCCACCTTTCCAGTACGGTTCCATGCCCTGTAGAGGGTTTTGGCTTTTTGGTGTTTATCCCGGGTGTCCTATGATGACGCACCCTCTTAGTTCGGACGGGATTACTATTCAAGGCTGGATTATCCCAAAATTCTATTTCGGTTTTCCAGGCACCTTCCATCGCACAGTATTTTTGTACTATGGACGCCAAGTCAGCGAAGCGTGTGATATCACGACGACTTACGGCGTTAAGGATTCCCTCGTCCGTGCAATTACTGCAGAAAATAGAGATTGCGTCTCCCTCGCGGCAATCCTTTATCCCGTTCATAACCAGGAGGAATCTGGCCCAGTAATGATGTACTGTTTCCTCGGGCCTCCGCCTGATTTGGGAGAGATCGCTTATGTTCGGGTGGGCGGGTGTCGTTGAATCTGAAACCTCACCCAACCCAAGATTCGGAGGCCGAAGAGTTTCCAAACTCTGAAGTTCGTATTCTTGGATGTTGTCCGACGAATCTAGCCCGTTGCCTGATCCTAAGCTCAGGTCCTGAGTTACATCCTCCTCTCCGCGGGTATCCGGCTTGGAGGAGTCGGGAATTCGGACGTAGCTAGTCCTTAAAATAGATGAAGGGTCGCCGCACTGCGCCTCTAGCACGGCAACGTGGTGGGTGACTTGGGGAGAGTTAATTTCTCTTAGATCGGGTTTAAGCCCAACCTAGTCGTAATCCGTAGCGACCCCCACGGCGGCGATGCGATCCAAGAGCTCGTTTACGGAAGAGAGCTCCATTGGATCTAGCTGCTCGACGAGCTTCGAGCTGACGTGTAGGTTGCTTTTGATGACCCGAGAGGTCACCGTCGGCGCAACAGCCGAACAGGTGGTCATGAGAAAACCACCTAGCCGGGGGGTTTGACCGACAGCCAAGGCTCCCTTAGCAACGGCGTAGTCTTTAAAGACGGGAGGAGGCATCCTTCCTGATTGTGACGGCACAGAGGAACTCTCAATGAAAGCACCAATGTCGGTGTCAAAACCGGCGGATCTCGGGTAGGGGGTCCCGAACTGTGCGTCTAGGCCGGATGGTAACAGGAGGCAGGGAACACTTTGTTTTACCCAGGTTCGGGCCCTCTCGATGGAGGTAATACCCTACTCCTGCTTGATTAATATTGATGATATGGGTAGTACAAGAGTAGATCTACCACGAGATCAAGGAGGCTAAACCCTAGAAGCTAGCCTATGGTATGATTGTTGTGTATGGAGTTGATTGCCTATGGACTATAGCCCTCCGGTTTATATAGACACCGGATAGGGTTAGGGTTACACAGAGTCGGTTACAATGGTAGGAGATCTTGAATATCCGCATCGCCAAGCTTGCCTTCCACGCCAAGGAAAGTCCCCTCCGGACACGAGATGAAGTCTTCAATCTTGTATCTTCATAGTCCATGAGTCCGGCTGAAGGTATAGTCCGGCTACCCGAACACCCCCTAATCCAGGACTTCCTCAACCTCCATAACCCGGAAATATTTCCTTAGTCCTCTAAGGATAATTTTGACCACTGTCTAGTGATCTACTCCTAGATCACTATTGTACTCCCTTGCCAAAAATCATGCTAAGGTATACAATAGGTCTGGTACACAACATAGCATACTTTATAGAACCTATGACTGAGGCATAGGGAATGACTTTTCATTCTCTTTCTATTTTCTGCCATGGTCGGGTTTTGAGTCTTTACTCAACTTCACACCTTGTAAAACAGGCAAGAACTCCTTCTTTGACTGTTCCATTTTGATCTACTTCAAAATCTTGTCAAGGCATGTACTCATTGAAAATATATCAAGCGTCTTGATCTATCTCTATAGATCTTGATGCTTAATATGTAAGTAGCTTTACCGAGGTCTTTCTTTGAAAAACTCCTTTCAAACACTCCTTTATGCCTTCTAGAAAATTCTACATTATTTCTGATCAACAATAGGTCATTCGCATACACTTATCAGAAATGTTGTAGTGCTCCCACTCAATTTCTTGCCAAACCACAAGTCTGTATAAAACCATATGTTTTGATCACTTTATAAAAGCATATATTCCAACTCCGAGATGCTTGCACCAGTCCATAGATGGATCGCTGGAGCTTGCTCACTTTGTTAGCACCTTTAGGATCGACAAAACCTTCTGGTTGCATCATATACAACTCTTCTTTAAGAAATCCATTAAGGAATGCAGTTTTGACATCCATTTGTCAGATTTCATTAAATGCGACAACTGCTAACATGATTCGGATAGACTTTTAAGCATCGATACGAGTGAAAAAATCTTATCGTAGTCAACACCTTGAACTTGTTGAAAACTTTTTGCGACAATTCGAGCTTTGTAGATAGTAACACTACTATCAGCATCCGTCTTCCTCTTGAAGATCCATTTATTCTTAATGACTCACCAATCATCGGGCAAGTTAATCAAAGTTCATACTTTGTTCTCATACATGGATCCCATCTCAGATTTCATGGCCTCAAGCCATTTTGCAGAATCTGGGCTCATCATTGCTTCCTCATAGTTCGCAGGTTCATCATGGTCTAGTAACATGATTTCCAAAACAGGATTACCGTACCACTCTGGTGCGTACCGTACTCTGGTTGACCTACGAGGTTCGGTAGTAACTTGATCTGAAGTTTCATGATCATCATCATTAGCTTCCTCACGAATTGGTGTAGGAATCACTGGAACTGATTTCTGTGATCAACTACTTTCCAATTCGGGAGAAGGTACAGTTACCTCATCAAGTTCTACTTTCCTCCTGCTCACTTCTTTCAAGAGAAACTCCTTCTCTAGAAAGGATTCATTCTTAGCAACAAACCTTCGGATCTCTTATAGAAGGTGTACCCAACTGTCTCCTTTGGGTATCCTATGAAGACGCACTTCTCCGATTTGGGTTTGAGCTTATCAGGATGAATTTTTTTCACATAAGCATCGCAACTCCAAACTTTAAGAAACGACAGCTTAAGTTTCTTGCCAAACTATAGTTCATCCGGTGTCGTCTCAACGGATTTAGATGGTGCCCTATTTAACATGAATGCAGCTGTCTCTAATGCATAACCCCAAAACGATAGTGGTAAATCGGTAAGAGACATCATAGATCGCACCATATCCAATAATGTACGATTACGACGTTCGGACACACCATTACGATGTGGTGTTCCAGGTGGCGTGAGTTGCAAAACTATTCCGCATTGTTTCAAATGAAGACCAAACACGTAACTCAAAATATTCTCCTCCATGATTAGATCATAGAAACTTTATTTTCTTGTTACGATGATTTTCCACTTCACTCTGAAATAATTTGAACTTTTCAAATGTTTCAGATTTATGTTTCATCAAGTAGATATGCCCATATCTGCTCAAATCATCTGTGAAGGTCAGAAAATAACGATACCTGCCGCGAGCCTCAACACTATCGGACTGCATACATCAGTATGTCTGATTTCCAACAAGTCTGTTGCTCGCTCCATTGTTCCAGAGAACAGAGTCTAAGTCATCTTGCCCATGAGGCATGGTTCGCAAGCATCAACTGATTTATAATCAAGTGATTTCAAAAACCCATCAGCATGGATTTTCTTCATGCGCTTTGCACCAATATGACCTAAACAGCAGTGCCACAAATAAGTTGCACTATCATTATTAACTTTGCATCTTTTGGCTTCAATATTATGAATATGTGTATCACTACGATTGAGATTCAATAAACCATTCACCTTGGGTGTATGACCATTGAAGGTTTTATTCATGTAAACAGAACAACAATTATTCTCTGACTTTAAATGAATAATCGTATTGCAATAAACATAATCAAATCATATTCATGCTTAACGCAAACACCAAATAACATTTATTTAGGTTCAACACTAATCTCAAAAGTATAGGGAGTGTGCGATAATGATCATATCAATCTTGGAACCACTTCCAACACATATCGTCACTTCACCCTTAACTAGTCTATGTTCATTCTGCAACTCCCGTTTCGAGTTAGTAATCTTAGCAACTGAACTAGTATCAAATACTGAGTGGTTTGCCATAAACACTAGTAAAGTACACATCAATAACATGTATATCAAATATACCTTTTGTTCACTTTGTCATCCTTCTTATCCGCCAAGTATCTAGGGTAGTTCCACTTCCGGTGACTATTTCCTTTGCAGTAGAAGCACTCAGTTTCAGGCTTGGGTCTAGCTTTGGGCTTCTTCATGGGAGTGGCAAATTGCTGGCCATTCTTCTTGAAGTTCCCTTTCTTTCCCTTGCCCTTTTAGTTGAAACTAGTGGTCTTGTCAACCATCAACACGTGATGCTTTTTCTTGATTTCTACCTTCGCCGATTTCAGCATCGCGAAGAGCTTTGGGAATTGTTTCTGTTATCCCTTGCATATTATAGTTCATCACGAAGTTCTAGTAACTTGGTGATAGTGACTAGAGAACTCTGTCAATCACTATCTTATCGGGAAGATTAACTCCACTTGATTCAAGTGATTGTAGTACTCAGACATTCTGAGCACATGCTCACTCGTTGAGCTATTCTCCTCCATCTTGTAGACAAAGTACTGTCAGAGGTCTCATACCTCTTGACATGGGCATGAGTATGAAATACCAATTTCAACTCTTAGAACATCGTATATGTTCCGTGGTGTTCAAAACATTTTTGAAGTCCCGGTTCTAAGCCGTAAAGCATGGTGCACTAAACTATCAAGTAGTCATCATACCGAGCTTGTCAGAACGTTCATAATGTCCGCATCTGCTCCTGCAATAGTTCTGTCACCTAGCAGTGCATTATGGACATAATTTTCTGTGCAGCAATGAGGATAAACCTCAGATCATGGACCTAGTCCGTATCATTGCTACTATCATCTTTCAACATAGTATTTCTCTAGGAACATATCAAAAAAATAAACGGGGACGCTATACGCGAGCAATTGATCTACAACATAGATATGCAAACACTATCAGGACTAAGTTCATGATAAATTAAAGGTCAATTAATCATATTACTTAAGAACTCCCACTTAGATAGACATCCCTCTAGTCATCTAAATGATCACATGATCCAAATCAACTAAACTATGTCCGATCATCACGTGAGATGGGGTAGTTTTTAGTGGTGAACATCACTATGTTGATCGTATCTACTATATGATTCACGCTCGACCTTTTGGTCTCCAGTGTTCCGAGGCCATATCTGCATATGCTAGGCTCGTCAAGTTTAACCTGAGTATTCCGCGTGTGCAAAACTGACTTCACCTGTTGTATGTGAACGTAGAGCTTATCACACCCGATCATCACGTGGTGTCTCGGCACGACGAACTGTCGCAACGGTGCATACTCAGGGAGAACACTTATACCTTGAAATTTAGTGAGAGATCATCTTATAATGTTGCCGCCGAAAGATGCATAAAGGATAAATATCACATGCAATCAAAATATGTGACATGATATGGCCATGATCATCTTGCGCCTTTAATCTCCATCTCCAAAGTACCGTCATGATCTCTATTGTCACCGGCATGACACCATGATCTCCATCATCTTGATCTCTATCAATGTGTCATCACATGGTCGTCTCGCCAACTATTGCTCTTCCAACAATTGCTATCGCATAGCGATAAAGTAAAGCAATTATTTGGCACTTGCATCTTATGCAATAAAGAGAAAATCATAAGGCTTCTGCCAGTTGCCGATAACTTCAACAAAAACATGATCATCTCATACAACAAATTATATCTCATCACGTCTTGACCATATCATATCACAACAAGCCCTGCAAAAACAAGTTAGACGTCCTCTACTTTGTTGTTGCAAGTTTTACGTGGCTGCTACGGGCTGAGCCAGAACTGTTCTTACCTACACATCAAAAACCACAACGCGGTATAGTGATTGCCATTTGATCTTCAGAAAGAACCATGTTCATTGAATCTGATTCAACTAATGTTGGAGAAACTGACACCCACCAGCCACCTGTGTGTGAAGCACGTCGGTAGAACCAGTCTCGCGTAAGCGTACGCGTAATGTCGGTCTGAACAGTTGTGTCAAGAATCAACTAGTGACGGCAAGAAATATGTATATACCCACGCCCACAACTCCTTTGTGTTCTGCTCGTGCATATAACATCTATGAATAAACTTGGCTCGGATGCCACTGTTGGGGAACACAGTAATTTCAAAAAAAAATCCTACGCACACGTAAGATCATGGTGATGCATAGCAATGAGAGGGGAGAGTGTCGTCCACGTACCTCGTAAACCGTAAGCGGAAGCGTTATGACAACGTGGTTGATGTAGTTGTACGTCATCACGATCGACCGATCCTAGTACCGAACATACGACACCTCCGCGATCTGCACACGTTCAGCTAGTGACGTCCCACGAACTCACGATCCAGTAGAGCTTCGAGGGAGAGTTCTGTCAGCACGACGGCGTGATGACGGTGTTGATGAAGCTACCAACGCAGGGCTTCGCCTAAGCACCGCTACGATATGACCGAGGTGGATTATGGTGGAGGGGGGCACCGCACACGGCTAAAAGATCAAAGATCAATATGTGTGTCTATGGGGTGCCCCGCTCCCCCGTATATAAAGGAGTGGAGGAGGGGGAGGGCCGGCCCTCTCTATGGCGCGCCCTAGGGGAGTCCTACTCCCTCCGGGAGTAGGATTCCCCCCTTCCAAGTAGGAGTAGGAGAGGAAGGAAGGAGGAGAGAGGGAGGAAGGAAAGGGGGGCCGGCCCCCTTCCCAATTCGGATTGGGCTTGGGGGGCGCACCTCCCTCTTTTCCCTTCCTTCTCCTCTATTCCACTAAGGCCCAATAAGGCCCATATACTCCCCGGTGAATTCCCGTAACTCTGTGGTACTTCGATAAATACCCAAACCACTCAGAACCTTTCCGATGTCCGAAATATAGCCTTCCAATATATCGATCTTTACGTCTCGAACATTTTGAGACTCCTCGTCATTTCCCTGGTCTCATCCGGGACTCAACAACCTTTGGTACATCAAAACACATAAACTCATAATACCGATCATCACTGAACGTTAAGTGTGCGGACCCTACGGGTTCGAGAACTATGTAGACATGACTGAGACTCATCTCCGGTCAATAACCAATAGCGGAACCTGGATGCTCATATTGGCTCCTACATATTCTACGAAGATCTTTATCGGTCAAACCGCATAACAACATACGTTGTTCCCTTTGTCATCGGTATGTTACTTGCCCGAGATTCGATCGTTGGTATCTTAATACCTAGTTCAATATCGTTACCGGCAAGTCTCTTTACTTGTTCCGTAATGCACCATTCCACAACTAACTCATTAGTCACATTGCTTGCAAGGATTATAATGATGTGCATTACCGAGAGGGCCCAGAGATACCTCTCCGACAATCAGAGTGACAAATCCTAATCTCGATCTATGCCAACTCAACAAGTACCATCGAAGACACCTATAGAGCACCTTTATAATCATCCAGTTACGTTGTGACGTTTGGTAGCACACAAAGTGTTCCTCCTGTATTCGGGAGTTGCATAATCTCATAGTCAGAGGAACATGTATAAGTCATGAAGAAAGTAGTAGCAACAAACTAAACGATCATCGTGCTAAGCTAACGGAATGGGTCAAGTCAATCACATCATTCTCCAATGATGTGATCCCGTTAATCAAATAAAAACTCATGTCTATGGCTAGGAAACTTAACCATCTTTGATTCAACGAGATAGTCAAGTAGAGGCATACTAGTGACACTCTGTTTGTCTATGTATTCACACATGTACTAAGTTTCCGGTTAATACAATTCTAGCATCAATAATAAACATTTATCATGATATAAGGAAATAGATAATAACTTTATTATTTCCTCTAGGGCATATTTCCTTCAAAGAGTGCTTTTCTTAATGGTCCCATTAATGACTTGGTGTATGTCAAGCAACCCCCCGGGTTCAAGGATCCCTATTTTCCCGATCATACCCCTTACCGAGTTGTTGCAAGATCACGGTTTTGAAATTGGGAAAATCGGACCCACTCTTTTTACCAAGAAGGTCAAAGGGGAGTTGTTTGTGTGCCAACTATATGTTGATGATATTAACTTTGGTTCCCCTAACAAAGCTTTCAATGAGGAATTTGCCGCACTCATGACCTGTAAGTTTAAGATGTCCATGATGGGAGAATTGAAGTTCTTTCTCGGGTTCGAAGTCAAGCAATGGAGAGAAGGAACCTTCATCAACCAATCCAAATACACTCAAGACATGCTCAAGAGATTCAAGCTCAATGATGTCAAGCCGGCTTCCACTCCAATGCCTGTCAAATGCCAACTTGACTTAGATCCCAATGGTAAAGCGGTGGATCAAAAGGTATATCGCTCCATGATTGGCTCCTTGTTTTACCTTTGTGCATCTAGACCGGATATCATGTTGAGTGTGGGAATTTGTGCACGGTTTCAAGCCGCACCTAAGGAAAGCCACTTTGTGGCGGTCAAGCGAATCTTTTGATATTTGGCTCATACCCCAAACTTTGGCTTATGGTACCCAAGAGGAGCAAACTTCAAACTTGTAGGTTATTCGGACTCCGATTGGGCGGGAGACAAAGTGGATAGGAAGTCCACTTCTGGAGGATGCCAATTTCTTGGTTGCTCTTTGGTGAGTTGGTCTTCCAAGAAGCAAAGTTGTGTGTATCTCTCGTCCATCGAGGCGGAGTACGTGGCCATCGGTAGTTGTTGTGCACAACTTCTTTGGATGAGGCAAACTTTAAAGGATTACGGTGTCATTTGTGACAAAGTGCCTATTTGGTGTGACAATGAAAGTGCCATCAAGATTTCTCTCAACCCGGGTCAACATTTCAAGACGAAGCATATTTCGATTCGGTATCACTTCATCCGGGATCACATTAGGCGAGGGGAGATCGAGCTCAACTATGTCAACACTCATGATAATCTTGCAGATATTTTCACGAAGCCTTTGGATGAAGCAAGATTTCGCGAGTAAAGACATGAGCTAAATATCATTGATTCGAGCAATGTTGTTCTCTCAATGAACTCTCCCTCCCCCCATTATGCATAAATTGATCAAGTCTTTCACATTAGACATTTTGATGGTACTTGTGCTTCAAAGACGAGTTTTGGTCATGGGCCCAAGGTTAAAATCTTTGCGGCACCATACCTCTTGACTCATACATAGGTAGCCTCGGCCACCGCCCTCTCTTGAAGAGGTGTGTGTTTCTTGTCCTCTCGCTAGTGTTCTCGTTGCTGTGTTTTGGTTCCCTCTTCTTGCCTTTTGTTTTTTCCCTTCTTTTTCAGCTAGCTGTGTGGTGTCTAGTCGTTGGGTCTTGCTGGGCGGTACTGCCGCTGGTGGTGCGCGGTACTACCGCTTATGTTGATAAGCGGTACTACCGCCCACCCGAGCGGTACTCCCGTTGAGGGGCGGGACCAGGGAGTTATGTCGGGGCAGGGGGAGGTTTCGTCTCCCCCATACCCATTCGCACCGCCCCCTCGTTCTTCTTCGTCTCTCTAGCGTCGACTCGCCGCGGGAGGGCTCCGGCTGGCCGCCGTCTCCGGGCCGTCCCTCTCCATTTCCTTCGGTGGAGTCGATCCCCACCCCGTCCTCTTGGCATGGATGCCGGTATTGCCCCCGTTCCTCCTCTCCTTTTGTCTAGATTTCAGATCTAGTGTCTTAGCGGCAATAGTGGTTGCATCTCTTGATTTTTGGCTAAATCTAGGCTTGAGTAGGTTGGAGAAGGCGACTAGACTTTTGGGATTGATAACTGCTAGGAGTATTTTCGAATTTGGCAGTCCGGTAGTGCCGGATTTGACCATGGCAGTAGGGAACCGCCGTTTCCCCGTCTTGAGCGGTAGTACCGCTCCACTGGGAGCGGTACTACCGCTAGGGCGGTACTACCGCTTATGGATCGCGGTACTACCGTTGTTTGCCCAATTCCATTATGTACCTGCCATTTTTTTGATCTCTTTTGATGTGTTTGGTGGCTTATGCTCGTTATTTCTGGTTGTTCTGTGTGTCTGTGTGTTTGGTTCCAGGTGATGGTCCTTCTGAGCAGCATGCGTGCCGTGCCAACCCTGGGCGTGCAACTTCCAAGCGCTACCGCACCTCTGAGACAACAGCGGCCTCATCAAGTGTTCCGCCTCCGCCTCAAATGAAGAAGATGAGTGCGTCCAAGCCCAAGCCAAGGACCAAGTCTGTGACAGATATGTCTGCCAAGGAATTTTGGGAAAAGCGTCGGCGCAACCCCTATGAGGTCGCTTAAGAACCCGCCTTGGTCAGCCGCCCGTTCTGGAACCGTTTTCAGTATGCCTTCTACTTTGATGCGATCAAAGCCAAGAATAATCTTTTTGTTGATGTTCGCTCCATCGACGTTGTCTTTATGGAGAAGGATCCTGACTACTTTGGGGAGGCTCTCCAGATGTGCTCTCAGTTGAACATCCTCAGGATCGTGTAGTTCAACAAGGACTTTGATGCAGATTTGGTGGCTCAATTTTATGCCACCGTACATCTTGGAACAGATGAGGGCGCGACTCTGACTTGGATGACAAATGGCAGGATGCTTTCTGTCAAGTGGAAGGCCTTCATGGAGCTTCTTGGAATTGAGGATCAAGGTCTTGAGAACCCAGTTGGCTTTCTCCCTCATCGCAATGCAACTTCCACTCACAAGCAATCTCTCTGGCCATACTGTACCTTGAAGATTAACCCAGTGACTCAGAAGGAGACCTATGAGCTGCCAACATTTCTGGATATTCTCCATCGCATCTTCAGGGAGACCCTCTTCCCTCGCATTGACAACTTGGATATGGTACACACTTTTCTTGTGGATATGCTTCTTTTCTGTCAACATGAGAAGAAAGAAAACACTAGAGACTCTTTGGATATCTCTCATGTCATGTGGCCTGAGTTGGTTTCCGCCATCTCTGAGCGCAAGTGCCCTATCTATGGACCATTTATCATGTTGCTCATTGAGAAGGCCTAGGAGCGTGTGCATCCTAAGGTGGTGCTGTAGACTGGGGATCTAGTTTCTCATGAGATCAAGCGTCTAAGGAAGAAGGAGAATTGGGGCACCGCAGCTCCGAGTTCTGGCGTTCCGCCTGGAGCTGCTGACATGGAGACCGAGGCTGATGCTGATGATGACGATGACTATGAGCCATCTGGAGCAGAGCCCTCTTGGGCAAAGAAGCTCAAGCGCAACATGAAGAAACTCTTCTGCATGGAGTCTCACGGTCAGTGCATGACTCATGTTGCTGAGTAGCAGGCCAGGAGTCGTCACAAGGAGCTCATGCGTCAGTTGGGTGCGACCATTGCCAGTGGTTCTAAGGGCAAGATCACTGATGAGGAGGACTGGATTCAGCAGCACTGTCCATGGACCGATTCAGACACCGAGCAGTTTCCGCCTGAGGATGGTAGTGCACACGATCCCTCCAGGATGTGATGATAGAGCCCCTCAGTTTGCTATCACCTGGAGCCTTAGCAACGCTCTTTGCCTTTTTGGTGTCTTGATGCCAAAGGGGGAGAGAGCTTAGGGATTTGTCATTGTCGAGTTGCGAGCGTGTGTTTGTGTGGCGTGTTTGCCTTGCCTGTCTTTCTCGCAAACTCTTTTCTCGTGTTGAACCTTGCTTGCGTTGGTTTGGTTGTGCTTGTGAGACTTATCTATCATATGGTGTAAGACATATGCACTCTACCACATCTTATTGAGCTTATGTTATCTTGTGATATTTATGTTATGCTCATATTTACTATCTTGCTTAGTGTTAGCCTTATTGTTGTAAGATATGCATTGTCTATAAAATATAGGGAGAGTGTTGATCCTAGTATGTGCGCCGTGCAATCCAAAGCACTTATCTAGATAACACACATCTAGGGGGAGCCCGTCTATATTTTAGAGATGTGGGGTTTGCTTATGTCCTATATTTTCCCCTTTGTGCAAATCCCGTATTGTCATCAATCCACCAAAAGGGGGAGATTGTAAGGGCATATTTATCCCTAAGGTGTTTTGGTGATTGATGACAATGCTTTTGCGGACTAATCGTGTGCCTTGAGTATTTCAGACGTTTCATCACTAGGCACAAGACGGCTTTTGTCCCCCTCGAAGACTATTGAAGACGGCGTTTGTCTACGTTTCTTTTCGGTGGGTTTGAGTCGTAGGAAAGCCGTACTATTAAGAGGGGGTCCGCATTGGTGAGGCTAGGGTGGAATCAACACGTACACATCCCTTGTGCACCCTCTGAGTTTTTCCATTTCGTTGAAGGCTCCCTTGCTGCCTTCTCCCTGTGGTCTGGTCCTAGCGGTAGTACCGCTGCGGCTCCGTGCTCCTACCGCCTCGACTCGAGGTTTCTCCTTTCGTGTTGGGTTTTGCAGCACTAATTGCGGCAGTAGGGGCGATAGTACCGCTCTTAGGCAGTAGTACCGTTCTTACCACCGCGGTAGTACCGCCCTGGGTCCAGGTCCTGCTCTGGTTCCCGCTCCCGTCCTTCTGCGCGGCAGTACCGCTGGCCACAGCGGTAGTATCGCCCACCCCTGCGGTAGTACCGCCCTGTGCGGGGCTGAGCGAGGATAACGGTTGGTTTGTCTCCCCCCCCCCCTTATAAAAGGAGGTCTTCTTCTCCAAGTTGACCTACCTCTTTTCCCAAGCTCCATTGTTGCTCCAAAGCTCATTTTCGCCCGATCTCTCTCCCTACCCAATCAAACTTGTTGATTTTCTAGGGATTGGTTGAGAAGGCCCAGATCTACACTTTCACAAGAGAAATTTGATTCCCCCCACTCATCCCTTGCGGATCTTGTTACTCTTGGGTGTTTGAGCACCTAGATGGTTGAGGTCACCTCGGAGCCATATTCCACTATGGTGAAGCTCCGTGGTTCGTTGGGAGCCTCCAATTCGGTTGTGGAGAGAGCCCCAACCTTGTTTGTAAAGGTCCGGCCGCCGCCTCCAAGGGCACCAATAGTGGAATCACGGCATCTCGCATTGTGTGAGGGCGTGAGGAGAATACGATGGCCCTAGTGGCTTCTTGGGGAGCATTGTGCCTCCACACCGCACCAACGGAGACGTACTTCCCCTCAAAAGGAAGGAACTTCGGTAACACATCCTCATCTTCATCGGCTCCACTCTTGGTTATCTCGTGCCTTTACTTGTGCAATCTTTTTGTGTTGTATCCTTAGCTTGCTTGTGTACTTTTTGTTGTTGCATCATATAGGTTGCTCACCTCTCGTTGCATATCTAGACAACCTACTTTGATGCAAAGTTTAAATTGGTAAAGAAAAGTTAAAAAATTGTTAGTTGCCTATTCACCCCCTCCCCTCCCCCTCTAGTCAACTATATCAATCCTTTCACACATCACTATAAGCCTTGCAAGAAATGTGACTAATGAGTTAGTTACGGGATGATGCATTACGGAATGAGTAAAGAGACTTGCCAGTAATGAGATTGAACTAGGTATGAGGATACCGACGATCGAATCTCGGGCAAGTAACATACTGATGACAAAGGGAATGACGTATGTTGTTATGCGGTTTGACCGATAAATATCTTTGTAGAATATGTGGGAGCCAATATGAGCATCCAGGTTCCGCTATTGGTTATTGACCACAGAGGTGTCTCGGTCATGTCTACATAGTTCTCGAACTCGTAGGGTCCGCACGCTTAACATTCGATGACGATTTTATATTGTATGAGTTATGTGATTTGATGACCGGATGCTATTCGGAGTCCCGGGTGAGATCATGGACATGACGAGGTGTCTCAAAATGGTCGAGAGGTAAAGATTCATATATAGGACGATAGTATTTGAACACCGCAAGTGTTCCGGGGGTATCGGGTACGTATCGGGTCACAGGAAAGGGGTTCCGGGCACCCCCGGCCAAGATATGGGCCTTATTGGGCCTAGGGCGGGACAGACCAGCCCCTAGTGGGCTGGTGCGCCCCATACATGGCCGAATAGGGGGGAGGAAAGGGAGAGAAGAGAAAGGAAGGGGGCCAATTCGGCATCCCCTTTCCTTCTCTCCCCCCTCCTCTTTCCTTCTCCCTCCGAAAAACATGGAAAGGAGGGAGGCCGAATAGGATTAGGCCCCAAGTAGGATTCCTACTACTTGGGGCGCGCCTCCTGCTGCTCCCTCCCCCTCCCACCTATATATATGTGGGGGGCACCGCTAGAACACACACCAAGTCTTCTCTTAGCCGTGTGCGGTGCCCCCTCCACAGTTACGCACCTCGGTCATATCATCGTAGTGCTTAGTCGAAGCACTGCGCCGGTAACTTCATCATCACCGTCGCCATGCCGTCGTGCTGACGGAACTCTCCCTCGTCCTCAACTGGATCAAGAGCTCGAGGGACGTCATCGTGTTGAACGTGTGCTGAACACGGAGGTGTCGTACCTACGGTGCTTGGATCGGTTGGATCGCGAAGATGTTCGACTACATCAACCGCGTTACTAAACGCTTCCAATTTCGGTCTACGAGGGTACGTGGACACACTCTCCCCTCTCGTTGCTATGCATCTCCTAAATAGATCTTGCGTGATCGTAGGAAAATTATTGAAATAATGCGTTCCCCAACAGTTGAACTGTGTGAATTTTGCCTGTTTGATGATCTTTTGATGATGTTTATTTGAATTGTATCCGTTTCGCATCGGTTTATATGTCCGTTTTCTGTCGATTTTGATCATTAGGTGATATACGTACTACATTTGATGAATTTGTATGGATATAGGGTGCCGAATATGAGATACGTGATTGTAGGTGCGTGAATTTAGGGACTGCCCGGTCACTGTCCACGGACACATCGGACGCGTCCAAGGAGTATAGGGTGCCGGATTTCGCAGGTCCGAATGTAGATGCTCTATGGAACAAACCATGCATGCAGATGCAGCAGCACGAGCATTGAAAATGGAGTGCTTCTCGGCATCCGGGGTAGGTCGAGGGAACTAAAGGAAAACCGGACGTTGATGCCATCCCATCCAAGCACGAGAAAGCATCGATAGCCACGATAGTCAAAAAAGAGAAGAAACGCACTTGCCCTTGAGGAACCACCAAGGTGATCCAGAGGTCCACTTTCACTGGGTCTGGAGTGAAGCAAGTTAGTGGCTGCTCGGCTCCCGTAAAGAGGACAAGCACCGGAACTACTACAAAGTGTAATAAGTAGGAGTAGATTCTTTAGAAGAGGCAGGAGAAGTTTCAATATGTGGCTCGTGTTTTTTTGGTCTACATGCCACTACCTTTCTTTCTTTCTTTCTGTGTACTACGGAGTAGTTTTCTCCTCGCCGGCGCCCCGGAATAGTCTCCGTCGCGGTCCAAGCACGTGGGCATGCACTTGAGAAGGGCCTCACTCGGTTCAAATTCTGGATCCAGCCCAATCCATTGCACGCTGTTTTTGTACATAGGTACGTACCTTTCGTCAAAGATTTTGTTTCCCCAATTCTGTACTCCCTCCGTTTTAAATATAAGTCTTTTTAGAGATTTTAATATAGACTACGTATAAAAAAGTATATAGACTACGTACAAAGCAAAATAAGTGAAACTATATAAAAAGGGTTTATATACATCTGTATGTAGTTCATATTTAAAACCTTTAAAAAAACTTATATTTAAAAACGAAGAGAGTAGTTTTTTTTTCTTGTCTGCATTCTATGTTTACCCTCGTAATGTTTCGTCGTTGTACATGCCATGCATGGTCTCACGCCCATGTGTGGCAGGCAGAGTGCGGGAGGTGAAGCGTGGTGGCAACGTGCAAAGAAAAAAGGTGTTCCTGGGAGGATACGTCCATGGAGTTGGGGACGAAGATTCTCACCGAAACGTCAAAAGCCAATAGTCCACTAGCTAGCTAGCGTTTCTGAACCTTCTAGCCACCAGGTCAGCAGGATCCGGGAAGACGGCATGGTATATAAGCTCGTGCGGATCCACGAGACATTATCTGCGACATCGATCGACTGTGACCCCCACCGACGTCAACCATACCTGCCAGGACCAGCAGGGAAAGGTCCTTGCACTATGGTTTCCCAGCAAAGATTGCTTCGCCATCGAGTTTTGGACCAAGTAATTATGCAGCAAATAGATAGAAAAAGAACTACATCGGCAGCTCAAGGTGGATGAGAGCAAGTAGATACTCCCTCCGTCCCATAAATTATGTGCTAGTGTCAATAACGCACTTATATTATGGAACGGAGGAAGAAGTTCTGAGTATCATGGGCCAAAACAAAGCTAAAGTCGCAAAAAAAAAAGGAAAAGCACGAGCTGGTAGGGCTTATTAGTCGGAAAAGGCTTATCTTCTACCGGCCGATTGCACGCGTCCGTCCGCCGGCTCCGTGGCCGTTTGCTCGTGTGTTGATCAGACGGTCGACAGTGTCCCCACGTCCGTCGAAGCCGCATCTGTTTTCCTGCAACTCATCTGTTGTTTCAAGACAGTCATTCCTGCAACTGGGTAACAGTACGGGGTTTCGGGGCTCATCTGGAAACCGCGTCTGTTTTCCTGCAACTCACATGTTGTTTCAAGACAGTGATTCCTGTAATTGGGTAACAGTAGGAGGTCTCGGGGCTCGTCTAGATTAGAGGGCGAGGGGCTGGATTTGGGAGCCGGCGGACGGGTGCGGCGGCGCAAGGCATTGGGCCACCAGGCCTTATCCATCGCGGTGGCGACGACGACTTGCTTGGGATCGGCGGTGGCCGGCAACGACTCAAGCGGCTACGATTCAGAGATCGGCGGTTTCTGCAACAAAGATCTTGTTTCAGAAATAAAAAACGATTCGGTGGTGAAGTTTTTTTTTCAGCAACAGGGTCTAGTTTTAGAAACTTTCTGCAACACAGGTCTTGTTTCGAAAAAAAATGGTTCGGCAACGAAGTTTTTTTTCTTCTGCAACATGGGTCTTGCCTCAGAAGCATAGCCCCGGTTGCAGAAAGTGTTGGAGGAGCACACGATGTTAGAGCGGACGAGGCCAAGCATTGCAAGACGACGCATGTTTCAGAAAACATTGCTTCAGTTACAGAAATCGTCAAAGGAGTGCCCAGCGTGGGAGCTCATCACCGTCATGCTGAAGTAGAGGCCACGGCTGTTCTCGAAGCAGGCCCCCTCGGTGAGCTCGATTTAGTCAAATCTAACCATGATGCACCATAGTGTTGCGAAAACTTCAATTTAGTTCCTGCACGCCGGTGGGCTGATTTTGCGGTGGATTGACGGCGACGCCATGCGAGGCGCAACTCTTTCAGGGCCAGGGGCAATAGTGTTGTTTCCGCAACAAAGCATTTGTTACGGAAAATAACGAGTGGGCATACGGGACATAGACACTACATCCAACGGCCGTCGAGGCGAGCAGATAGAATCTAAACATCGGCCGGTGAAAGCTTAGCGTCACCCTATCTCGAAAGGCACTCGGGGTCAGGGGAGCGTACCATTTGCGGAGGGCACACGCAGAACAAAATTGTAAGACAATGTTGCTGCTCCTTAAACAAAGAAATAAGTATTCATAATGCTGAGTATTTCAAATTTTCAACCGAGCAAAATATTCACAAACATTTAGAAGAATTATGCCCACCTCGACCAAAATCAACGCTTTGGAGATCAATAAGTTACAGCTGCATGAATATAATCGAGGCTTAGGCCATATATATCCCAAATTGTATCAGTAGTACCATTGTGCACTCTTATTGCCGACTCAAGAAACAGGGCGGGCTGCTCATCGGTACTCCATGAACCGAAACCATAGTTGCTAACTATCTTACAGGGGTTACAAAAGTGAATTGAGTGGCTGCATAGCCACCCTAGTGTACATTGTCAACTCAAAAGGAATGCCCAGCATCACTTAAAAAGAATAATAACACACACAGTAGGCAAAATCTGGAAGGACAAAGACAGCTAATCGCTAGCATGCACACCCGCCTCTCTGTTCAGTCTCGGGGACAGGATCTGCAACTGTTTGGAAGTAGCTGAACGGCAGAAAAGAGGAGGTTGTGAGCAACCAAAAATACAACATTAATAGGTGTAAACAGCTCTTCTATCTTTGTTGAACCTAGTTAGAGGTACCCTAATAAACACAAGCTAATTGTTAGATTTCAAAGAGTTGCATTTTTTCTTGTCGTGACGTGACATCTTAGGAGCAATCTCCTGTACAGAGGTTCAGCACATCAATAACTCAAAAGATCAACAAAACAGAGTTTCCTTAAGAGCTGTCATGCACATTGATAGTCTTAGCGTTTGCAAAAACAAAGTTAGAAGTACTGGACAAGTATGAACAGAAGCTTAAATTCATACTAAAAATCTTAACTTTGTCAGAAGCCTTACACAGGACATCTAAACAATTGTCTAAATAAAAATCCTCCATAGAGGATATATAACAGAATGCAGCTATCCAAGCAGGTTGTGTATGGACTTCCAGTTTAAGATGACAGAATATTCAAGAAAAATAGAAATCATGAATACCCAAGATAAGCTTAATCCATGTTAAACAAAACCTTACTGACAAAAAATGATGCAAGTAAGCTGACTCACATGTCCTGATCACGCTCATGCTCTAGAGCAAGCTTTGCAACAGACAAAAATGCTTCATCGACGTTGTAGTCTTCTTTTGCAGAAGTTTCATAATAAGGAATGTTCCCTTTTGAAGAACACCAATCCATTGCTTTTTTCTCAGAAACCTGTGTGAAAATTAGTCAGTGGTGCATCTAGAGACAGTTGTACGTTATATTTGCAACAAAAACTGACCACTCTGCTTTTGCCACCATCTACGTCAATCTTGTTCCCAAGTAGGATGAATGGGAATGTTTTGGGATCTGAGGGGCTAGCCTAAAAATCAAATGGAAAATAGACATGTCAATTAAATTTATCAAGACGCTACAAGCACTACAAGAGATATAATTGATAGTATGGCAAATCTGTTTGTATGATTAAACATATGCCCGGACATTAAAAAACACAAAGTTAACCTGATAGCCCACCAAACAAAATACAGAAATCAATTAAAGGGCTTCACATAAAAATCAAAATACCCAAAAAAATCTGCATCAACCAACATTGTCAGCAACAAATGTACTCTATAAATAATATATTCTGTTCCAATATTATGCACATCCAGATATTTATATATATGCTTGGAGAAGTAACATAAGATCTTAATAACAATATAAATGACCTTGCTACATACACCAGAATTATCAACAGCCGTAACAGTAAGCAAAACTAAATAAGTCTAGATTGTGTATCAAGCACTAATAAACTTGAAGTGACCGTTCACCTTGCCGGAATTTACATCAATGCCATGACATATGCATCTTCAAGGCAAAAGGCAGTGGCAGAGCTTCAACGAGATTTGAGACGGTGCTAAATGAGCTTTGAACAAAGTTGAGGACCCAAAATAGTGTAAATATAAGTGCTAATCTGAAGAACTCCTTTTTGCTGTTGGGGAGTGGCCCCCTAACTAAGCTCCGCCACTGGCAAAAGGTTAGGTATTGATACGCTTTCATTGCTCAATTGCAGTTCTAGAGATGTTGACGGTGCCTGTGCAGCTTTAATAAATTGCCAGTTTGCATAGTGAAACTGCTGAAGTATGAAAGTTGGCAAGGTAACTTAATATGTCATCATAGCAAACCATAACTGCACCTATATGAGTAGTTTATTAGCTTATAGGCCTTTATTGCTCTTAAAGAACACATAGGGAAAAAAGATACTCCAGCATGCTCGGATCTGATGGAGTACTATGTTGGCATGCTGAAGCCTTAGAAACATAATGGCAGCATCATATCAAGCTGTCATCTCATAAGAACAATGTTGGAACAACAAGTGATGAATTGCTCTACATTGTATATCTACAACCATGATCAGGCATCAAATGACATGCAAGATAAAATAATCTTACCTGATTGAGGAACTCATCATGCCATGTGTTGAGCGTATCAAATGACTTGTTAACATTGACATCATAAACAAGCACACAGCAATCTGCCCCTCTGTAGAATGCGACACCAAGACTCTGGAATCTCTCCTGCCCGGCCGTGTCCCAGATCTAGAAACAGAGCAACCCCAGATGTGATTACAACAGCAGCCCATTTCTTCACTGTGAAAGAGCTGCAACTAGGCATTCCACTCACCTGCAATGTGACAAGCCTGTCTTCAATGAGGACCTCCTTAGTGACGAAATCCGCACCAATGGTAGCTTTGTACTGCTGACTAAACTTGTTGTGAACATATCTAAATAGAGTCAAGCATATCAAAGCCCACAGAGTACAAAAATGAGGCTAACATTCCAGAGCATATACATGGGCGTCCTTCTTCCAATTCCATCTTTGTTAAATTGAATCATTATCCTCACAAACACATGCACCAGAGGGGATTTTCAGCACAAAATTCATGTTCAGAAGCTGGGGTTTGCTGCCAAATGCGTTCTTGCAGCTAAATGGGTCAAACGCTTGCGAGTAAAAGGCACAAATTTGGCACATGGTCAGGCACCGGTGCGTCAATTGCTTAGAGCGAGCAAAAACGAGAAAAATACAGCAGAGCACGGATGAATCCGGCAGCGGTTAAACGATGGCGGAGCAAATGCGGTCCATTAGGGGTCAATGCTAGGATACTGGTTCATGAGCGACGTCTTCCCGACCCTGCACAGGAGGACCAAATCAGACAAGCACGGGGATTACAGCCACAGCCACAGCCACATCCAAATCGAGCCCCCCACCCACCCGAAAGAGAAAAACTGAAAATTTCGCAGAAATTAGTG
>NC_041384.1:477136036-477140771 GCF_002162155.2 Triticum dicoccoides | reverse complement strand
AGGGAATGGGCTTACCCGCTGTCGCCCAGGACGATGACCTTGAGGAGGGTCCTCCTGCGCGAGGTCGACATGGATGGGGACGATCGCGATCGATCTCTCCCGGCCCGCGGCTTGTCGGCTCGTGGCGAGGCGCACGAGGGGGGGAAAGAAAATGAAAGCACGGAGGGAGGGAGGGAGGCGGTGGTGGTGAATTCGATGTGATCTGGGGCGTGGTCTTAAATTTTTTGAAAGGGGTTCGTGCGAGGATGACCGTGGTGGATGGAGAGAGAGAGAGAGGAGGTGAGGAAGACGTGTGCCACTCTGCCACTGCCAGGCGAAGGAGGAGAGAGATGGCCGCCGTGGTGGGCCGGCTCGGCCACGCGCGAGGCAGGCCGCTTTGAAACGGTTTGGGCGTTTTTAGTTCACTGGATTTAAATTGCCCCCTTGCATCATTTGTGGCCCGACCCAATAGAGCCTGGCTGAGTGAATAGCCAGAAATTCTCAAAAAAAAGCTAGAAATTCTAAAAAAAAGAGAGTAAATAGCTAGGAATATAAGATGTTTAGACGGAAATCCCTTTCGGAGCTTGGCCTCCAGTGAGGCCTCCAAATACAAATTTGAAATTTCATCGAAATTCATATTTTTATATTTCAAAAAATTCTGAAATACAGATATACATGAAGACATAACACACTTGTAAATTTTCAGTTCAAAATACATTGAAATGAGGGCTGTGCAAAAAAGACAAATTTGGAGCTATTTAACACATGATACTATTCATCCTCTCAGGCCATGAATTTATCTTTTTTATACAGGTCGTAACTCAAGGTATTTCGTCATGAATTTTTACACACATGTGGGTTACATCATTACATACACGCATATTTTTTCTCAAAAAAATTTGAACCACAAAAGTTTGAATTTGAATTTTTCAAAAATAAAGGCATCCATGGAGCTCGGCCTCCAAAACACCTCTCTCATCTTTTAGAGCACTATCTTAGCTTTTTTAGGAAACTACTTTAGTTATTTAAACGCATTTAGAGCACTACTTTAATAAATTGAACATTGCAGAGGGAGCTTCGGTAGTTCAGGTTTGGAGCTCCAACCAGAAGTTGAGGAGAATAATTGGCGTCGACTATGGAAAGTTAGAGTCCCAACGAAACTTAGGGTGTTGGTGTGGAGGCTTGTGAGGGTATCTTTGCCCACAGGTGAGGTTCGAAAGTACCATAACATAGCAGTTTTTGCAGCATGCTTATTTACAAATCGATTGTTGATTCTTAGAGACATGCTTTACTAAACTATAATATGGCAAAAAGTGTCTGATCACTTAGCGAGGATGATGCAGCAATACCACTCTTCGGAGATGAAACACCGGATGCAAAGCTTTGGCTGTTCAACCTGAGTACAACACTAGAGAAACATACTTGCGTGGAAGTATTGGTGACTCTGTTGGCGGTATGGTGGGCTCGACATCGCGCGATACATTAGGATGAATTACATAGCCCCCGGTGTGATGCCCCGAGATCGATACTCTAGATGCCTTCCTTTTATTTTCGTTGTCATGTTGCATTTGTGCCTCTTGTCATTTTGCATTCTCATAATCGTCATGTGCCTTGTCATATTCATGCATGTTACATTGTTGGATGCTCCATGTATGATCATGCATCATCACCTCCTCCTTCCTTCTTTCTTTCATTTTGGCAAGTGACCTTTTCCCCTCCTCCATAAATGTTCATTCTTTTCCTGATGCTAGTTCACCATGCCTAAACCCTCTCTGCCAATTTTCAGCTCATTTGAAGATGTTTTGGTTGGGTTCAAAAATGCGTCAAGTTTGAATTTAATTCAAACTTAGATTATTTTTCTACCTCTAAAAATTGCCAGAGCAATTTATTCAAATAGTGCATAAAACCAGGAGTTCATAGATATGTTTATATCTCGCGTATTCCTTCCCATAACTCCTAGCCTTTCTCTTAAATTATGTTTATTTTGTTTATTTGAATAAACAGAAATTTAAAGAGAGAGAGAGGGAGAGCCAAACCAGCCCATCTGGGGTCTCCAACCAGCAGCAGCACTGGGCCGGCCTCTAAGGCCCATTTTCCCCTAGGCCCACCTAATTCTAACCCTAGCCCGATCCCCATCTCACCCTCCTCCTCGTTCCCTCGCGCCGCCAGAGCACCCATCACTCGATCCCTTCTCCCTCGCAGCGCTGCACTCGCATCTCTCCCCCGCAGAACCGAGTCCTGCTCGGCCCCTCGTCCTCCTCCCATAGCAGCCCTCGCATCCGCGCCTGGCCCGAGCGCCTCTCCTCTCCTGCACCTCGTCCCCGACGCCGACAAGCCTGCCGCCGCGCGTGACCACGCCGGCCTCTCCTTCCTCCGCCTGACCTCAGCCATGGATGTGCACTGCCGCTACTCTGCTGCGCGCGTCCTGCCTTCTCTCGTCGGCGCCCAAGCCAGGACTACCTCGCCACTGCAGGACCTCCCCGACCTGCCTTCTCCTGCCCGAGCTCGTGGTTGCCCGGCCTCCCTCCATTTCGTCCCTGCTGCCAAGCCCTTCGTCATCTGCCTGCCATGGCCTCCTGCCTTGGGCCAGAGGTGCCGTGATACGCATCTCCGGCCTCGTCCCCATCCTCTGCTGCCCGGATCCCAGCGCTGGTGACCCCTCCAACCGTGCAGGGCTCCTCTCCATGCGCGCCTACACCCCTGCATCACTCCCAAAGGCCACCCCGCGCGCGACCCTGACGCCCTGCTGCAGCTGCTCTTCCCGCGCATCGCCGTGCTCCTGTTTCGTTGTGTTCCAGCCCGAAGGAGTTGGCTGCGTCAACCTCTTGAACGCCTCCGACCCTCCGATCACCACCATGGCTTCGCTGGCCTCCTCACAGCGCGCGTACCGAGCTGCCCCTGCCTTGTTCGACCACCACCATTGCCTCCTTGCTGTTGTCCACCCAAGGCCCTTGTGTTGCTTCATGTTGTACCGTCAAGACCGCAAGTACGACTACCACACCGGAACGCCAAGTACTTGGTTACGCCGAGTTCCTCTCTGAACGTGTGTACAACTACCGTGGCTGAAGACCTGTGTACGACTACCGTCTACGAAGAACCGTGTAACGGAACCGTCAAGTTCGACTACGACTCGTGTATGACTACGCGGGATTCCTCGGACGCCAAGTTCAACGATGCATCAAGTTCCTCGTCATGACCTCGAACATCTACGGAAACTCGTGCAATGATAAACATGTACCACTACCATCCCGAGATTGCGAGAACCTCTTCCGTCGACCCTAGAGCATGCGAGAACGACTACTTCCACTATGAACGTCCCGAGAACGTCTACTTCCTCTACTTTGCACCAAACGAGAACCGTCCCGTTTGCACGCTTCGAAGGTATAACCTCGAGACGACGCCCGTGAACGAATGAATGCATGTTGTATGAGATGCACCCTTGTTTTGCCTCGAGTCTGAACTATCGGTGCACGTTGCCCCTCTTTTGCCTTGCCACCGACATGTGGGAACCCGATAATTGGGAGCACCCCACCATCCTTGCTTGACACGCTCCCGCCACACTACCTTTTGCACCGGTATCTCCGTGAGTTATCAGAACCGAGATGTTGTCGTGGCGCCATGTCCTTTTTCACCGCCGTGGCACCATTCCTGTTTCGTCACCGTGGCACCCTTTTGTTCCGCCATGGCGACAAATTCTCTAACATGCTCATGTCAACATTTTCATAAAAATTGCATAAACTTGCACATGTCATTCGCATCATGATAATAACATTTAAAATGTTTAAAATTGTTGTTTGCTTTAAATTGCTAAATGCATATGGGGATTTACCAGAATTGTTGTTTGTTCCGGCCTCATTTAAACTTGTTTAGATAGAGGTTTTACTTTTGCTTCTCCTCTTGCCATGTTAACCAACATTTAATATTGTTGAGTACCTAACCGAGAGTGAACTCAATAAGTCACGTGGTGTTCCGTCAATATGCAACTCGTTGCATATTGAGCTCCACTTCACTTGTAGTTTTGTTTGTGCACTTTGCCATGACATGCATATTTAAAGCAGACATGCATCATACTTGATTGTGCATCATGCCATGTTTATGTGATGGTTGTTTATTATGTTGCTTGTTTCTTTCTGGGTTGCTTCTCTCGTTAGCTTCGGTTTCGTTCTGGAGTTGTGAGGATCCGTTCGACTACATCTGTTTGTCTTCTTCATGGACTCGTTCTTCTTGTTTGCGGGATCTCAGGCAAGATGACCATACCCTCGAAATCACTTCTATCTTTGCTTGCTAGTTGCTCGCTCTTTTGCTATGCCGCGATACCTACCACTTGCTATATCATGCCTCCCATATTGCCATGCCAAGCCTCTAACCCTATTTTCCTAGCAAACTGTTGTTTGGCTATGTTACCGCTTTGCTCAGCCCCTCTTATAGCGTTGCTAGTTGTAGGTGAAGATGAAGTGTTTATGTTGGGATATCACAATATCTCTTATTTAATTAATGCATCTATATACTTGGTAAAGGGTGGAAGGCTCGGCCTTATGCCTGGTGTTTTGTTCCAATCTTGCCGCCCTAGTTTCCGTCATACCGGTGTTATGTTCCTTGATTTTGCGTTCCTTATGCGGTTGGGTTATAACGGGAACCCATTGACAGTTCGCCTTGAATAAAACTCCTCCAGTAAGGCCCAACCTTGGTTTTACCATTTGCCACCTAAGTCTTTTTTCCTCGGGTTTTCGGAGCCCGAGGGTCATCTTTATTTTAA
>NC_041384.1:477107925-477135764 GCF_002162155.2 Triticum dicoccoides | reverse complement strand
GGGGCCAGTGCTCCTCTAAGTGTTGGTCCAACCTGTTAGCAGCCGGTGGCCACCAGGGGCAACTCCGGGTTGGCCTACCGGAATCCTGGACAATCCGGTGTGCCCTGAGAATGAGATATGTGCAGCTCCTATCGGGATTTGTCAGCACATTCGGGTGGCTTTGCTGGTCTTGTTTTACCATTGTCGAAATATCTTGTAACCGGGATTCCAAGTCTGATCGGGTCTTCCTGGGAGAAGGAATATCCTTCGTTGACCGTGAGAGCTTGTGATGGGCTAAGTTTGGACACCCCTGCGGGGTTTTGAACTTTCGAAAGCCGTGCCTGCGGTTATGGGCAGATGGGAATTTGTTAATGTCCGGTTGTAGAGAACTTGACACTTAACTTAATTAAAATGCATCAACCGCGTGTGTAGCCATGATGGTCTCTTTCCGGCGGAGTCCGGGAAGTGAACATGGTTTTGGAGTTATGTTTGAACGTAAGTAGTTTCAGGATCACTTCTAGTTCACGACCATGCTTTGCTTCTCTTCTCGCTCTTATTTGCGTAAGTTAGCCACCATATATGCTTAGTGCTTGCTGCAGCTCCACCTCACTACCTTTCCTACCCATAAGCTTAAATAGTCTTAATATCGCGGGTGTGAGATTGCTGAGTCCCCGTGACTCACAGATTACTTCAAACAGTTGCAGGTGTCGATGATAACCGTGCAGGTGACGCAACCGAGCTCAAGGAGGAGCTCGATGAAGATCGTGTTCGTTGTGTTGTTTCGTTTCCAGTTGATCAGTAGTGGAGCCCAATCGGGGCGATCGGGGATCTAGCATTAGGGGTTGTGTTTATTTATTTGGTTCCGTAGTCGGACCTTGATTGTATTCTGGATGATGTAATGCTATATTTATGTACTGTGTGAAGTGGCGATTGTAAGCCAACTCTCTATCCCTTTCTTATTCAGTACATGGGATGTGTAAAGATTACCCCTCTTGCGACATGCCTACTATGCGGTTATGCCTCTAAGTCGTGCTCCAACACGTGGGAGATATAGCCGCATCGTGGGTGTTACACCCGGTTCACACACATGTTTATCAGGAGATATCTTGTTGAGCTCAAGAAATACAGGGGGTTGGTGCAACCTATATGTGCTCCTCCAAGGGTTGCAACGAGGCCAGCACAGTGGCTATAGTCGTAACCAGACAGAGCTAAGATTAATGTGGACGGTGTTGTAGCAAAGACGATGAAGGGTAATAGCTATAGTTTGCAGGAATGAGGAAGGTCAGTTGCTCGGAGCATCAACAATGGTGCTAGCGGGTGTGATAGATCCTCCTACCCTCAAAGCGCATGCATGCAGGGAGGCGTTGGCTTTGGACAAGGACCTGCATGTAAATAAAATAAGTGTGGCAAGTGAAAACTGAAAACTGAGCCCCCCACCCACCCGAAAGAAGAAAACTGAAAATTTCACAAAAATTACTGGGATCCACCAGGGGCAAATCCAAGGGAGGGAATGGACTTACCCACTGTCACCCAGGACAATGACCTTGAGGAGGGTCCTCCTCCGCGAGGTCGACATGGATGGGGGCGATCACGATCGATCTCTCCCGCGGCTTATGGGCTCGTCATGAGGCGCGCGAGGGGAGAAAAGAAAATGAAAGCATAGAGGAAGGGGCGGTGGTGGTGAATTCGATGTGATCTAGGGCATGGTCTTCAATTTTTCGAAAGGGGTTCGTGCGAGGTGTTGGAAATATGCCCAAGAGGCAATAATATTGTATTATTATATTTCCATAATTCATAATTAAGTGTTTATATTTCATGTTATAACTACTATGATCCTGGAATATGCGATTCAGTGGAAAACTCATATGCACGTGTGAAATGATAAACGGATAAAATAAAGGTTCCTAGTCTCGCATCTAACACTACCTCAAGTGTTGTTGGTGATTACGTTTTCCGAATCTTAGGATATCATTAAGTGTAACGATAGTCCGAAAACAACATTGATATTATGTCATTAGAAGAACGACCATATTAAATTCACCTAATCTTGTTTGTTAATTATGAATTATGTTAATATCGTCTATATTCAATTGTAATAACATGGAGTGTGAACGTGTGATTTTGCTCCTTAGACCATGAGAGTATCGTGGTCACTTCTTACCATATGGTGGGATTTAGGGTTGCTCAAACGTCATTTATAACATGGTGATCATAGCGACAACTTACAGGCTCATCAGAAAGTTTGACAAGGGACTAGATAACTCAAGAGTGGGATTTTCTCCTCCAGTGATGGAGAGATATTCTTAGGGCCCTCGGTGTGATGGCATCAATCATAATCTGGCCAGACACTCGTGAATTCATCATGGGGATGCCGTAACACAATAATGAGAAAGAAGAACAAAACTGGTAACGCGGATTTTGATATAGTGAGCATGGTGATGACTCAGAAGGATACCGATGCATCCCGGGTTTTGTGAAGTATCGCGAAGCAAATGGAACATCACATGATAACCAAAGGTTCACTCAAATAGCATTCCTGTACTCACAGGGACCAATATGGACGTGCACGATCCCGCTATCGGTCATTGAATGAATGGTTTCGTCCATGTCTGTGGGTTACCGAACCTACGGGGTCACATGCTTAAGGCAATCATGATTTGCTGAGTGTTAGTAGGACGGGAGTGATGAGAATATATTTGTGAAATTGTTTCATTAATATTCAAAATAGTTCCGAGAAGATTCGAAAGCGTTTCGGGGTCACCGGAAGGGTTGCGGTGAATATCAAGTAATACCGGGTATTACCGATAAATAATACATAGGTGGGCAATGTTTCCAAGGATGTTAAATTATATATATATAATGTGCTTAAAGTATTTAGAACATTTATATATTTAATTTAATATCAACGGGAATAAAAAGGCAAAGAGGTGGAAGGCAACTTGGGCCAAAAAGGACCAAGTGAGAAAGTGCCTCCTTCCCTAAGGAATGAGGCCAAATTGGGGAAGGGAAGGAGTCAAACTCCTCCTCCCCTGGCCGGCGCACCAAGGAGGAATCCTTCCTCCTTGGTGGCAGTCCTCCCTCTCCCCTCCAACCTATATATACTAGGAGTTTTTGCTCTTTTGTACATACAAGTTTTGGAGCCTCCTCTCGTTCTACTAGTTCTAGTTATAGTTGGTCCTAATTGACTAATTAGAGCTAGGCTAATCCTCTTGTCCTCATAATTAGAAGTCATGTGTGGTTCTAATCTCCTACCTCTAATTCTATAGCGACGATTAGCTCTAGACGGTGAAGCATTGCCGTCGTGGAGATTGCACGCTTGCAACCAAGTAGAGAGGTCATGCTTTCGGTCTTTGGTTTGAGGGATTGTTCGTGGGTGGTATGAGGGATCGTTCATCGACGATTCAAGGGAATCCAAGTACGATCTACATCGACACGTTCTTCTTCCACTTCAACTTAGTGACTGTAACAATCGTGATCCAACCCGTTATGCATCTTCATATTGATCTTGGGTGATCATAGGCACGATTTTTTTGTTTTCTACTATGTTTCCCAACAGTGGTATCAGAGCAGTTATATGAGTAGGTGCAGGTTGCGATTTAGGTCACATCTGATTGTGAGGGTTGATGTTCTTGCTATGCTTCCCTCGACTATTGCTTTGGTTCAATTCATCGACGGCATGGTGTTGCTTTTCATAAGGTTCTGACAATCGATCGACTCTGCCTGTCGACGATCTGCTAACAATTCCTTGGGCTTCACCATAGTTGAGAATAGTGAACCGTCGCGTACATAAGATGGTTCCAAAGATAGATGATCTTCTAGGGGGTCACGTGCATTTGACGAAGTTTAGTGTGGGGCTAGAGATAGTTAATTAAGTCTCTTGTTTCACACAGACCAAAACTTAACCTAGCATCAAGAATCATCGCCTAATTTGTGGACGTATGTAGCTAGTATTATTTGTTAAAACTAGTTAACCGCGTAAATAAAATTTTGCTAAAACCGATTAGAGGACGTCTAACTTGGTTTTGCAGGGTATGCATAGGATGTGGTATAGCGTTTGTCATGATAATGAGTTCATGTATGAGATAGTTATAATGTTGTAATGTTAAGTGGCATGTGCGTCATGGCATAATGGTTGGAGCCACATTAATGTAAACATTGTTGAGGTAGCCTATAGGTTACAGGTGACAATGGCATATACATGGAGGACCCCAACAATGAGAAGGTGTACTAGGCGTGGGACGAGGAGCTATAATTTCGTGCCACAGTGGAATATCTGAATTTAGTGCCACGTTAACATTTTCTAAAACAGTCGCCACAACAACATTTTCTGAAATTTCTACCACAACAACGGTTTTGAAACGGTTGCCACGACAATGAAATATTGGCCGTCATGACACTGCAACAAAAGATTGAAGATGATCACGGTGGATTCCCAGCACCCAGGGCTATACAATATCATGCTTTTATGATTTGCCTGACATGTTTATCCATTTGTTGTTTGCACCCTTCATTGCTGATGACCCACAAGTATAGGGAACTATCGTAGTCCTTTCGATAAGTAAGAATGTCAAACCCAACAAGGAGCAGAAGGAAATGACAAGCGATTTTCAGCAAGGTATTCTCTGCAAGCACTGAAATTATCAGTAACAAATAGTTGTGTGATAAGATAATTCGTAACGGGTAACAAGTAACAAAAGTAACTAAGGTGCAGCAAGGTGGTCCAATCCTTTTTGTAGCAAAGGACAAGCCTGGATGAACTCTTATATAAAGCAAAGTGCTCCCGAGGATACATGGGAATTACTGTCAAGCTAGTTTTCATCATGCTCATATGATTCACGTTCGTTACTTTGATAATTTGATATGTGGGTGGACCGGTGCTTGGGTGCTGCCCTTCCTTGGACAAACCTCCCACTTATGATTAACCCCTCTCGCAAGCATCCGCAACTATGAAAGAAGAATTAAGATAAATCTAACCATAGCATGCAACATATGGATCCAAATCAGCCCTTTACGATGCAACTCATAAACTAGGGTTAAGTTTTTGTCACTCTAGCAACCCATCATCTACTTATTACTTCCCAATGCCTTCCCCTAGGCCCAAATCATGGTGAAGTGTCGTGTAGTCTACGTTCACATAACACCACTAGAGGAGAGACAACATACATCTCATCAAAATATCGAACGAATACCAAATTCACATGATTACTTATAACAAGACTTCTCCCATGTCCTCAGGAACAAACGTAACTACTCACAAAGCATATTGATGTTCATAATAAGAGGAGTATTAATTATCATTAAGGATCCGAACATATGATCTTCCACTGAATAAACCAACTAGCATCAACTACAAGGAGTAATCAACACTACTAGCAACCCACAGGTACAAATCTGAGATTTTAAGACAAAGATCGGATACAGTGTATATTGAAGTTCATAATCAGTTAATTGCGTGTATGATTCTCCCTCTATAAAAAGTTAATTGCATCCTTAATCTTGTATTCTAAGTACTCTGTGGGTTTCACTGTCAGTACAGTGTACATTACTTGTAGGCTGGCTACAAATTCATACAGAAAGTTAGAAAGAAACGAACGCATCCTTAATCTTGTATTCTAAGTACTCTGTGGGTTCCACTCCCACTACAGTGGCGAAAGAAGTATATATTAAAAAAATATAAAAAGCTACAGTTTAGGACAGAATTCGAACTCAGGCCATCGCGCTGCAAGCATGCGGCCAGGACCAGTACACCAGGTGTTCATTGCAGATGATGCAGGAGATAAACCTTTATAGCAATGAGCCTGTCCGTTGCAATGGATCCAAAGTAGAACAATACATATTCACAAATTTGAAAGAAAACAGTTTAGTTTTGATATACATATCACTAAAAATATCTTATGTTTCACTCCAAATATATTCTTTGGGCTGTTTTGATGAGGTAAGGGAGGAATGTGGTTGGTTTCAAGATACTAAGGGATTTTGTGTAAACTGGAGCAGAGAAGTGGGAATTGCTGCAAAGGGCCACAACTTACATCACAGTCGTTAGATGCAAATCTAATGGTCAGAAATGGCGGATGACAGACACACCATCATCACCAACTGAGTCTTTTATATATTAGGAGTATAAGTATTATTCACGGCAAACTTGTAACACCCACGATGCGGCTATATCTCCCACGTGTCGGGGCATGACTTAGAGGCATAACCGCATGGTAGACATGTCGCAAGAGGGGTAATCTTTACACATCCCATGTACTAAATAAGGAAGGGATAAAAGAGTTGGCTTACAATCGCCACTTCACACAATACATAAATATAGCATTACATCATCCAGAATTCAATCAAGGTCCGACTATGGAACCAAATAAAGAAAGACAACCCCAAATGCTAGATCCTCGATCGCCCCAACTGGGCTCCTCTACTGATCATCCGGAAAAGACACATAGTAACGTCCTGAATCCTCGTCGAACTCCCACTTGAGTTCGGTAGCAACCCCTGTACTGTCATCATCGGCACCTACATCTGTTTGGAAGTAATCTGTGAGTCACGGGGACTCAACAATCTCACACCCTCGCGATCAAGACTATTTAAGCTTATGGGTAGGAAAATATAGTGAGGTGGAGCTGCAGCAAGCACTAGCATATATGGTGGCTAACTTGCGCAAATGAGAGCGAGCAGAGAAGCAAAGCACGGTCGAGAAGCTATACAGATCAAGAAGTGATCCTGAAACTACTTACGTTCAAGCATAACACGAGACCGTGTACTCTTCCCGGACTCCGCCGAAAAGAGACCATCACGGCTACACACGCGGTTGATTCATTTTAATTAAGTTAAGTTTCAAGTTTTCTACAACCGGATATTAACAAATTCCCATCTGCCCATAACCGCGAGCACGGCTTTCAAAAATTCAAAACCCTGCAAGGGTGTCCCAACTTTAGCCGATCACAAGCTCTCACGGTCAACAAAGGATATTCCTTCTCCCAGAAGACCCGATCAGACTCGGAATCCCGGTTACAAGACATTTTGACAATGGTAAAACAAGACCAGCAAAGCCACCCGAATGTGCCGACAAATCCCGATAGGAGCTGCACATATCTCGTTCTCAGGGCACACCGAATTGTCCAAGATTCCGGTAGGCCAACCCAGCATTGCCCATGGTGGCCACCGGCTGCTGATAGGTTGGACGAACACTCAGAGGAGCACTGGCCCGGGGGTTTGAAACAAAGATGACCCTTGAGTCCGCGGAACCCAAGGGAAAAAGGATTAGGTGGCAAATGGTAAAACCAAGGTTGGGCCTTGCTGGAGGAGTTTTATTCAAGGCAAACTATCAAGGGGTTCCCATAACACCCAACCGCGTAAGGAACGCAAAATCAAGGAACATAACACCGGTATGACGGAAACTAGGGCGGCAAGAGTGGAACAAAACACCAGGCATAAGGCCGAGCCTTCCACCCTTTACCAAGTATATAGATGCATTAAAGTAAACAAGATATAATAATGATATCCCAACAATATCCATGTTCCAACACGGAACAAACTCCATCTCCACCTACAACTAGCAACACTATAAGAGGGGTTGGGCAAAGCGGTAACATAGCCAAACAACGGTTTGCTAGGAAAGGTGGGTTAGAGGCTTGTCATGGAAATATGGGAGGCATGATATAGCAAGTGGTAGGTATCACAGCATAGCAAAAGAGCGAACAACTAACAAGCAAAGATAGAAGTGATTTCGAGGGTATGGTCATCTTGCCTGCAAAGTTCTCCGAGTTGACGAAAGCTTGATCCTGTAAGCATACTCAACGGGTTCCTCGATCACGTACTCGTCTCCTGGCTCTACCCAAGGCAAGAACACAAGCAAAGGAAAACAACAATCAACCACGGTGCATTGCGCAAGCAACATGCACTACAAAAAAATACACTTCCGTGATGATATGTGTTTATCACAGTAGGTCGCTTTTTTTGTCATGCATGTACATCCATGACATAATCAAGATAGTCATACATGTGCTGTCGTAGAAGTGTTCCATGACATTACCAAAATTATCATCACAGAAGTGTCCACTTCCATGAGGATAAATCGCGCGTCACAGAAGTGCTTTCGTCAAGGGTGACCGACACGTGGCATCCACCATAACGGAACGCCGTTAAGCTATCGGGTCGGTTTTTGGATCCGATAACCCGTTAACAGCCCCGACCAATGGGGATTTTCCACATGTAAAATCATCATTGGCTAGAGGAAACACGTGTCGGCTCATCATCGGGACAGATGTCATCCACTCACTGGACAGAAGGCGCCTATGATACGTCGACACGTGGCACGACCCACCAAGTTTAAATGGGCCGGCCCAACTAAAGGCCCACAAGATTTTGCGGACCATAATGGGCCAGCCCAGCTAAAGGCCCACGAGATTTTGCGGACCATAATGGGCTGGCCCAGCTAAAGGCCCACAAGATTTTGCGGGCCATAATGGGCCGGCCTAGGTAAAGGCCCACAAGATTTTTGTGTGCCGTAATGGGCCGACCCAGGTAAAGGCCCACGAGATTTCGCCGACATTAATGGGCCGGCCCAGCTTTAGGCCCACAAGATTTTGAGGACCCTAGTAGGCCGGCCCATTAACTGCCTGCCATGTTTTGGGCCAAATGCCAGCCCATATTTGATCTGGTCCATTAATGGCCTGTCACGCTCCGGGCCTAATAGTGGCCCATATGAGATCTGGCCCGTTAAAGGCCTACCATGTTCTGGGCCAAATTACGGCCCATATCAGGTCCGGCCCTTTAAGAGGCTTTGGGCTCAATTATGGCCCATATCAGATTCAGCCCGTCAACTGGACACTATGCTTTTGGGCCCACTTGCTAAAGGCCCACTTAGTAATTCGGCCTGATATTAGTTTTGGCCTGTTAAGGGTCCGTTTAACATTTCGGCCCTATATTAATTTCGGCCTGTTAAAAGCCCGTCATATAGTTGGGCCTAACTACGACCCGGTTTGCATTCGGCCTGCTCGCAGCCGATATTTGATTGGGCCAAACAAGGACCCAGACAATTTTGGTCTGTTAAAAGCCCGTCATATAGTTGGGCCTAACTACGACCCGGTTTGCATCCGGCCTGATCGCAGCCGATATTTGATTGGGCCAAACAAGGACCCAGACAATTTTGGTCTGTTAAAAGCCCGTGATTTGATTCGCACAATCATGGGTCGGGGTTCATTTTGGGCTTCTGCGTAACTAGTAGGAATTAAGAACAAACCTACTATATACAATAAAGAAATTACGGCATAGTAACTAAGAATAAACCTACACTACACAATAAAGGATTTAAGGTATATTACATCCACTGGGCATCAAAGTTCGCCACCAGTGATCATAAAGCGCAACGAAGAAGCATATTACAAAAATTGGGCACCATTGTAGCGTAACAAAATAATACTGAACCGAGACCACTTCCAAGACAGTTCAAGAAAGGTTAGCCTTGCGGGGGAACTGCTGCGCAAGATGCTGAGCAAGGCTGTGAGACCGGCCTAGCATGTCGGTTATAGCTTCCAGGTGTAGCTGTTTAGCGATGAGGTTCTCATTGGTGTTCTCCGCAATCTTTCTTAGAGATAGTACTTCAAGTCGAAGTTGAGTTGCAGAATGCCTTTCTGCTAGAACTTGGGACTGAAGAAGTCGATCTGATTCAGACAACGAATTCTGTGAGCTTGTCTAACTGTTAGTCTCAAGTAACTTGAACACTGCATCAAGATAAGACTTTGGGGTTGTCTCGCTATCTTCAAGATGTTTTGCCTTCTTTGCTGCAATATATGTTGGGTTTGTCTCACAGCCTTCAGCAGACTTGTGCATGCCATCAGGCATATCACCCTGAAACAAAGTAGAGAGATGACAGGTTTTGCACATGTATAAACAAAGATGATAACTGTTATGTCAATTCTATCCAATTTCAAATTAGAAAATAAAGAGTATGTTCAAAATATCAATAGCATAATTTGGCATTGTTCATAATGCGGGGAGCTTCACCACACTACTGGATTACCATGTCAACATAACAAGCATAGATGAAGGGCAAAGAAAATCATTGTATCTATGTTGGATAATATGCATGGCATGTTGTTCATATCATCAGCCACATCAGTAAGATAAAACAGGAGATGACAAGGTGCAAACGTGGGCTGCTTCACCACACACTAGATTATAGATCCACAAAAACAAGCATACATATAGGGAGTATTAAGTAATGTGCATGGTATGAATAAGGAATTTGGTTTTACAAGTAAAACTTAGAACTTACGGTTCTTAGAACATGCATTTTGGTAGAAACATCAAACTAAACAGCAGTAAACGATAGGGAGCATGAGAAAATTAAACAGCAGTTGAGGATAAAGGCTTTAGAAGGACTGACTTACACTAACAGTTAACACCGGCTTTATAATGCCCTTCTCCATGGCAAGGGAAGGATAACTCGAGAATTTCAGCACAGAATCTTCTTCATAAGCATTGCCTGTACTCTACATTTTGTAGAGAGTAATTATAGATATGATAATACTGGAAGGGATAGAGGATAATGAAGATAGATGAAGATTGATGCTACATAATCAACTACCAATCCCTGGAAGTACAAGCGCTACAGGGCAAAATGTACTGACAAGAGCAATGGGCTACACTTCTGCACTGGCATTGTCTGTGTATTCTACTTGTTGGTAAGATTAAATATAGATCTAATATTTTTAGTAAATGGTGGGCGAGGGAGATAAGATGCAGAATGCTACAAAATGAACCAATCCCTCTTCCCATAATACAAGAGTGTTTTGAACACTGGTGTACTGTACAAAACGCTCTTATATTATGGGACGGAGGGAGTAGCCGTTAATGTAAGTACAGTGATAGACCACGTTCAGTCCTTACAAGAGGACTGCAGAGCTAAACCTCTTCAAAAGCATTGGGTTGATTCTAAATTTATGTAAGAGTCCATACGGATCTTACAATGTCCACCAAATGGACGATTACGAGGCTAACATGTGCAGTGATGCTACATAATCAAATAGCTATGGAAGTAAATATGGTCATACAGGAAAAGAGGTACTCACAAGAGCAATGCAGTGTGCAGTATAGTTGCAAGATTCTGTGGTCCCTTGAGAACGAATGTTCTTCTGCTAACTGTTTTCGTACAAGTGAGACATTAAGGCAAATGCAGAAATGTAGTTCAAATTGTGATGTGATATCATAGACAGTACCTTACGCTGCAGCCAAGACCAATGTGTAACAAGATTATTCTAGTCACCGTCGGATAAATGTAGCACCGGAAACTTTACAGAAATTTCGTTCAGAGGCTTGCCATCGAAGTGCGCTTGCCTCAGGTAGGAACAATACTTCATCAACGAGTGCTTGAAAAGCGCAACCAACCCTTGCTCGTCATCACAATCCAGTTTGCGCCTCGCCTATTTAAAAGAATGAAATCTTGTGTCTTCTGTCAGCAGAAACATATGCAGTAATGACCATGAATAACATTAGTACATTACTTACGCGTAAGTTGCGAAGGAAGACTGGAAATTGTTCTGTGTCTGCGGTATAATCTTTCCATGAAGGAAAGATGTGCACAAAGTTCCTGACAACAACATAAGCTTCGTCTTCTAAACTGGGAAGAAATGGAACAGGGGTCCTATTTGCTGCTATTGGGGCTCTCTCTAGTTCGAAAAGGAATTTGGCAACTGGATTTGGTGTACTCTTTGCTGGAATGGGGGTTTTGCGTCGTACAGCTGGTGCTATGTCAACTGGCATAATCATACTGTTTGCTGCAGTTGGGGTCTGCTGAGTTGGGGCATCAGAAATGACCAGTGTAGTAGGGCTAGAGTATGCTAGAGTTGGGGTATTTTGTGGGTCAGGTGATATTGCAACTACACCTAATGGGCTATTTGATTTATCAGGTGCCACTACCTTTTCCAAATACTTTGCTTGTGCTCCTCCACGATCAGCAATCGCCCTCTTCCTTTTGAATGTCTGATACACAAGAACATCATTTGAATGGATAAATATGGTATGATGACAGATGGAATATGTACTGAAAATGGATAGGCAGGGCGTATTCACATACACGACGTGTAAACTAAGCTAATGGCAGTTCAACAAAGTAGAAGCAATGCAAAGCATCAGTTGCAAGATATGTGCGAGCAATGTAACCTTGGAAAGTTAGAGCAAGTACCTTGATGGGTGAATAAAATAGGGCATCTTCCTCTGACTCCTCCACTAGGGAGCTACATTGACTTAGATCTCCCTCTAGCTCAGAAGCACTGTTAGGATCATATTCTGAGCATGAATCTGTAGGTGGAGAGTGTTTGCATTGCATTGCATCCAGACTTTATTTCAATCCCTTAATGCCAAGTTTGACAGCCATGGCATTGTTCCGCTTTATTCTTTTCATGCGCGCAAGCTCATAATCATTATGATGCTGTTCAGAATCTGAGATTCATGAAAACATAAAAAGTAGTCAGATTATCTATGGAATGCATTGCGGTTTCAACTCGGAGAGTGTCTCCCTATAAACCCCTGCATATGCAAAGTTCACCTCCCCAACCGTGCTGACCAGACCACACACAGAGATACACACCCGAGCGACGAACATGCATTTTCGAAACTAATTTAGAACATTTACCTGACCAATTAAACAACTCTGTTTTAATGATATCAGATTCGTATTTGAACAACTAAGCTTGTTTAGCTTGATGGGTGGAGCAGTGTTATTATGACACGAAGCATGTATTCTGATTGTATAGTGATCATAAAAGGGGGAAACTCTAAGCATATATTTTTTAGCAAAAGAGGATTTCCCCTCTGATTTCTATTAAAGAAACCACCACGGAACCAACATGATCAATTAAACCCTAAGCATGATCAATTAAATAGTATTATGGCTGTGCCATGGCAGATTTGAAGCTGCAAACCAGAGAAATGATATTTAGCATCCATTGTTTGCTTCGAACTAAGAACTAAATTCTAAGAGCTGAAAATAAATTAGAGTAACCAAGTTAAGATCTATTTTCTGGTTGAGATAAAAAAGTTGAGGAGATATGAAGTATCACCTCTCTTGCGGTGCCGTGTGGGCATCGAGGGTGCGATGGCTGTCGGTGGTGTTGAAGCAGATCTGCAACGGTAGACGGGTGCATCGGGGGATAAGTCCCGTTGCGGTGGAAGAGAAGGTCATGTGAGCAGCCCCGACAAAGAGGACGACGGCGCCGATGAAGCAAGAGGACGTGATGCAAGGCTATTGGTCGTCGCCGTGGATGAGAAACGTCCATCTCTAGTAGTGGACGACGCGGTCTTGGTATGCGCTTCGGCATGGTGGAGGACGGTGGTGATGGATGTGGTGGAGGACGGCGGCGATGGATGGGGTGGCAGACGGAGGCTGGTGTGGGAATGGGGTGTTCTAGCGCGGACGGTGTATTAACGGGAAAATGGAGGGAGACGTATGGGGAACCATGTTTTTGGGACGCGCCTGTCTGAAATATGGGAAAGTTACAAACTTATCCCCTCTTTCAAATTTGGACGTCTCGTCGGTTGGGGATAGGACGGTAATCTCGCATCTCCCAAATATTTGTCGGTAACTATTTCGGGCGAGGAGAGGGTGTTTTGCCGCCCACGGTTGGCGCCCACGGTGTATGAATGGGGCTGACAGGTAGGGCGGTTGTGTCACGTCTGATGGAAGTTACACATCTACCCCTATTTAAAATATTAGCCAGCATTGATTTCGGGCGAGGAGAGGGTGTTTTGCCGCCCATGGTGTGTGAACGAGGCTGGCAGGTAGGGCGGTTGTGTCATGTCTGATGGAAGTTACACATCTGCCCCTATTTAAAATATTATCCTACATCTATTGTAGATGAGGAGAGGGTGTTTTGCTGCCCACCGTGTATGAATGGGGAATGGAGGGAGAAAAAGAGGTCTTTCGGACGAGCTTGAATCAAATGAGTTTTGCCGCCCATGTTTGACGCCCACCGTGTCGGAATGGGCTCAGAGGCGGTCGTGTCACGTCTAATTGAAGTTACTAACCTACCCCTATTTAGAGCAGTGGAAATCGGGCCGATGGATTGTCCGTGTAATGGGTAGACAGTAATTTCAATCTCCCAAACACTTGGCTTCGGGCAGCCGATGTGGGAGTGGACATTTTGCTGTTTCTTTCAAATTTTGGGACAATAAGCATCCATGTTTACCCTGGCAACTAAATTCGAATCCATTTTGTATTCCTATATGAATCTTTATAAATCATTCTATGTGTTTTTATATATCTTCAAAAGGACGACAAAGATGTATTCCACTATCATATATGAATATGGTTTACAAATGCCAATACTCAAATTCAGAAACTAGAATCCAGTTTAAGGTGAATTCAAATATTTGGAACACTTCATGTCCAACTCAAATGTCACACGCAGCATAATGTGTACTCCCATTTAGATATGTACACAAGCGATGTATCAAGATTCAAATACCGAGTCAATCAACCAAGAATGTACGGAACTAACAGATATATAAACACTTATAGAGTATATGGATCAATAATATCAACTAACATACATAAGCTAGGCCGCTGTACTTTTTTTTGGCTACAACAGCATCCTTTTTTTAGCCAGCATCTTGGCCCTTTCCGATGCGTGCCACTTATGGTCCATCTATACTACTATTGCTGAATGCACATTCAGCATGATTGGCATATTTGTAGGTCTGGCACAGCAATCCAAATGAAATGTCTCCGAGTCTTATCAATTAATACAGACTTGTGCTCAAATAAAATTACAAAAAAACAATTATTACATGATCTCTAAAACAAATGGTTTGATTGATTACATGAATAGACAACACAAAGGTTATTCAACTATGGAAAGAACATTTCACCTATGATTTACCAAGTAGGAATTTAATTTCCTTTTTTCCTTCAGGACCTTAACAATCTGGTCAGTCTCAGGTTGCTTCGTTTTGAAATCCACCAAATATTTAATGGTTGTCTTGAGTACTGCTTGTGATTGTGCTGTTTGCTTCCTCAACATGTCAACTTCACCTCTAAGTGCAGAAGCAGAATCTCTTTCTACCACTAGTTTAGCCTCTAGAGCATCAACAGTTGGCAATTCATAATGCACGATTGGGCCGGTGCCACTGCTGTGGGGTGATGCAACGTCCATGGGGACCTCGCTCTTTGATCTTAGGCTAACCTGTTTTGCCATTAAAGTTTCGATTGGATTCAGAAAAGTTGAAGTTAGCAAAACATCTCAACTGGGAGTTATAACAACAAACCAGTTAAACAAACAAGGAATTAAAGAGTTTCAATTGGATGCTGAAAAGTAGTTATTAACATCATTGTAACCCGCTGTTGCAGCAGCAAAGCAGTTAAACAAATAAGTAGATATTTAAGTTAAGGCAAACAGGTAATTCTTAATAGTAAGTATCAAACACATAGATAGGCGCAGTCTACAGTATGATTAACAGGCTGTGCCATTATGTAATCAGTAGCAAACTAAATTAAGCCAAGCAAGTAATTGAACAATTTTGTAATAAGTGGCTAACTAAAATTCCGAGAAGCAGGTAACTGAACTTACGCTAGTTCTTTGTACAGGCACACTGCAACTTCTTTTTCGCTTACAAGGTTGTACGAAGGAGTCCATGGCATCAATTGCTTGGATACGCAGTCCCAATAATTCTTTCTTCCCACACTGCATGAGTAAGTCGAATGGTTAATCTGGTAAGATGGTGCATCCTTGATATATTATATGAGGACGTGTAGTCAGACTAGTTGTAGCCAAACACATCACACTGGCTTTTACTGTATATTTTATGTGATTACTTTTGGCATATCGAGATCTAATCAATCTACAATAGGATGAAAAGACTGGCATCCTTCACATTATTGGCGAACTCAGTTCATAGAAATAAGCAATTCAACCATTCTATGGGTAAATGAAAAGCGCCACTGGAATATTTTTCACTATCCAATCATACACGCAAAAAGGGGCGACGCCACCATAGGGCTGGTATGGGCGGCCGCCTCAGGTGGCTGGAAAGTGTGCACCTAGTTTGAGTCGTCTAGGTTGGCCCACGCTAGTTTTGTTCGTCCCAATGCATGAGCAGGCAATGTAAAAAATGAAGAAAAATGTTTCAATTTGGATGGGCCAATAAGATAAGTGCAAGGCAGGCCCTATAGCAGGCTCGTGGCCCAAACGAGCGCCTCCTATATCGATCGGCAACAGGAAAAATCCCAATTCATTCGCTCCAGCCTCCAGTCTGGTTCGCTCCTAACCTAGCTGCCGCTGGACAGACCGACACAACACTTCCTCGCACCCTTGTTGGAGGGCGGTCGCCAGGCTTCAAGCGAATGGAAGGACAAGAAGATGAAGAACCAACCCTGGGTGTAGCCTGCGTGGGAGGCAGTGGCGGTAGCACGGGCATGACATCGAGCTTGCGCAAACGAACAGTCGCAGCTTGCAAGAGTAGCATGCGCAACAAGCAGGTACATCACATCCCTGATTATATCTAATTCAACTCTTCAATTTCTGGCCAATAGTTAAACCTGACGGTGTTGTAAAACTGCTTGTATGTAGGGAATCTATGAGAAAATGAAACCAATTTCTACTTATTTTATAACTCCCCCAATCAATACTAAACTGACTGAATCTGATGTATCTAATCAAGTTTCCGGTGCAAACATACAAGCTCATGTTGTTCTTGGGCCTGAAGTGTCTAATGAACAGACTGCTAATGAAGGATTTGATGCAAACATTTTACATGCTCTTGGTGATGAACATATAGTGTCTAATGAGGGATCTAATGCAAGCATTTTGCAAGCTCATTGAAGGATTTAGTGTCTAATGATGATCTACTATGTTGAGAGAGACAGAGATTTGCAGGCATTGATGACAAGCAAATTATAGTGCATTTTCATAGCTTGGGGAAACGTCGAGGCCATCTACCAGAAAGTCCCCGTATCATGACAACATAGCATAAATACTTTTCTAATCTGTTGTTTCAAACTATTCGCATACTTGTGCAGGATAGATATATTGATATGCAGTTTGCGCACTGGTTATACGTGCAATTACACTTTGATATTTTAAGCCAGAGAACGAATAATTCAAGCAGGTACAGACCATGTTTGTAGTCCTTGTACACCATGTTGCATTTTGTGTTTTTTGGTGCTTGCATCATTTAGTGTTTATAAACCGAACTACTTTGGATCATTAGCTGGTTTTCAAAGTGCATGTAGCTTCACATTTCTCAAGTTATGTTGATTTCCAGAGTGCAAGTGCCTTCGTATTTTTTAAGTTAAATGTTCGCCCCTGGTAACTTGAATTCGTGGATCAGCCACTGCACACAAATCATACACGAATGCTAGTACAAATTAAATGAAACGCAGGACTTACGCTAGCTCGTTGTACAGGCTCACTGCAGCTCTGCTTGTGCTTGGGATGTTCCATGTACAAGTCCATGTTACCACTTGCTTGGATGTGCAGGCCTTGTGCTCCTTGCATCCCCCTATGCATTTTTGACACGGCGAATGGTTGATCAAATAAGAGGAATTGACCTTGATGTTGTATCGGAGGACAGATACTTACAAGGTTATACGGGTGTGCAGGATGTGTACCAGATCCCATAGCGCCGTCATGCTTCGCTAAAATATGGATTTGCTTGTTTCAGATGATACCTCCAGAAGAAATAAGAGTTAAGGTCAGAGTTGCATAGGCGTGTAAGCTAAGAGAGCAGTGAAAGGATATCCAAACATCGTCGGAACAGTGCACAAGGGAGTGATGTGTGGATACCTAGTTCGGGCCGGTGTTTGGGCATGCTCGCCTAGCTAGAGTGCGGATCACTTCAGAGCCGCTGAGGGTGATGCGCTAGCGTTGGTGTTGGGGAATGTAGTAATTTCAAAAAAAATCCTACACACATGCAAGATCATGGTGATGCATAGCAACGAGAGTGGAGAGTGTGATCTACGTACCCTTGTAGACCAACAGAGGAAGCGTTAGCACAACGCGGTTGATGTAGTCGTACGTCTTCACGGCCCGACCGATCAAGCATCGAAACTACGGCACCTCCGAGTTTTAGCACACGTTCAGCTCGATGACGATCCCCGGACTCCGATCCAGCAAAGTGTCGGGGAAGAGTTCCGTCAGCACGACGGCGTGGTGACGACCTTGATGTTCTATCGTCGCAGGGCTTCGCCTAAGCACCGCTACAATATTATCGAGGATTATGGTGGAAGGGGGCACCACACATGGCTAAGAAAACGATCACGTGGATCAACTTATGTGTCTAGGGCTGCCCCTGCCCCCGTATACAAAGGAGCAAGGGGAGGAGGCCGGCCGGCCCTATAGGCGCGCCAAGGAGAAGGAAGTGGGGAAGGAGAAGGAAAGGGGGGCGCCGCCCCCCTCTCCTAGTCCAATTCGGACCAGGGGGGAGGAGGCGCGCGGCCCACCCTGGCTGCCCTTCTCTTTCTCCACTAAGGCCCATATGGCCCATTACTTCTCCTGGGGGGGGGTTCCGGTAACCCACCGGTACTCCGGTTTTCTCCGAAATCACCCGGAACACTTCCGGTGTCTGAATATAGCCGTCCAATATATCAATCTTTATGTCTCGACCATTTCGAGACTCCTCGTTATGTCTGTGATCACATTTGGGACTCTGAACTAACTTCGGTACATCAAAACTCGTAAACTCATAATATAACTGTCATCGAAACCTTAAGCGTGCGGACCCTACGGGTTCGAGAACAATGTATACATGACCGAGACATGTCTCCGGTCAATAACCAATAGTGGAACCTGGATGCTCATATTGGCTCCTACATATTCTACGAAGATCTTTATCGGCCAGACCGCATAACAACATACGTTGTTCCCTTTGTCATCGGTATGTTACTTGCCCGAGATTCGATCGTCGGTATCTCAATACCTAGTTCAATCTCATTACCGGCAAGTCTCTTTACTCGTTTCGTAATACATCATCTCGCAACTAACTCATTAGTTGCAATGCTTGCAAGGCTTATGTGATGTGCATTACCGAGAGGGCCCAGAGATACCTCTCCGACAATCGGAGTGAAAAATCCTAATCTCGAAATATGCCAACCCAACATTTAGCTTTGGAGACACCTGTAGAGCTCCTTTATAATCACCCAGTTACTTGTGACGTTTGGTAGCACACAAAGTGTTCCTCCGGCAAACGGGAGTTGCATAATCTCATAGTCATAGGAACATGTATAAGTCATGAAGAAAGCAATAGCAACATACTAAACGATCGGGTGCTAAGCTAATGGAATGGGTCATGTCAATCACATCATTCTCCTAGTAATGTGATCCCGTTAATCAAATGACAACACATGTCTATGGTTAGGAAACATAACCATCTTTGATTAATGAGCTAGTCAAGTAGAGGCATACTAGTGACGTTTGGTTTGTCTATGTATTCACACAAGTATTATGTTTCTGGATAATACAATTCTAGCATGAATAATAAACATTTATCATGATATAAGGAAATAAAATAATAACATTATTATTGCCTCTAGGGCATATTTCCTTCAGTCTCCCACTTGCACTAGAGTCAATAATCTAGATTACACAGTAATGATTCTAACACCCATGGAGCTTTGGTGCTGATCATGTTTTGCTTGTGGAAGAGGCTTAGTCAACGGGTCTGCAACATTCAGATCTGTATGTATCTTGCAAATCTCTATGTCTCCCACCTGGACTAGATCCAGGATGGAATTGAAGCGTCTCTTGATGTGCTTGGTTCTCTTGTGAAATCTGGATTCCTTTGCCAGGGAAATTGCACCAGTATTGTCACAAAAGATTTTCATTGGACCCGATGCACTAGGTATGACACCTAGATCGGATATGAACTCCTTCATCCAGACTCCTTCGTTTGCTGCTTTCGAAGCAGCTATGTACTCCGCTTCACATGTAGATCCCGCCACAACGCTTTGTTTAGAACTGCACCAACTGACAGCTCCACCGTTTAATGTAAACACGTATCCGGTTTGCGATTTAGAATCGTCCGGATCAGTGTAAAAGCTTGCATCAACGTAACCATTTACTATGAGCTCTTTGTCACCTCCATATATGAGAAACATATCCTTAGTCCTTTTCAGGCATTTCAGGATGTTCTTGACCGCTGTCTAGTGATCCACTCCTGGATTACTTTGGTACCTCCCTGCTAGACTTATAGCAAGACACACATCAGGTCTGGTACACAGCATTGCATACATGATAGAGCCTATGGCTGAAGCATAGGGAACATCTTTCATTTTTTCTCTATCTTCTGCATTGGTCGGGCATTGAGTCTTACTCAATTTCACACCTTGTAACACAGGCAAGAATCATTTTTTTGCTTGATCCATTTTGAACTTCTTCAAAATTTTGTCAAGGTATGTGCTTTGTGAAAGTCCAATTAAGCGTCTTGATCTATCTATATAGATCTTAATGCCCAATATGTAAGCAGCTTCACCGAGGTCTTTCATTGAAAAACTCTTATTCAAGTATCCCTTTATGCTATTCAAAAATTCTATATCATTTCCAATTAGTAATATGTCATCTACATATAATATCAAAAATGCTACAGAGCTCCCACTCACTTTCTTGTAAATAACGGCTTCTCCAAAAGTCTGTACAAAACCAAATGCTTTGATCACACTATCAAAACGTTTATTCCAACTCCGAGAAGCTTGCACCAGTCCATAAATGGATCGCTGGAGCTTGCATACTTTGTTAGCTCCCTTTGGATCGACAAAACCTTCCGGTTGCATCATATACAACTCTTCTTCCAGAAATCCATTCAGGAATGCAGTTTTGACATCCATCTGCCAAATTTCATAATTATAAAATGCGGCAATTGCTAACATGATTCGGACAGACTTAAGCATCGCTACGGGTGAGAAGGTCTCATCATAGTCAATCCCTTGGACTTGTCGAAAACCTTTTGCGACAAGTCGAGATTTGTAGACAGTAATATTACCGTCAGCGTCAGTCTTCTTCTTGAAGATCCATTTATTCTCAATTGCTTGTCGATCATTGGGCAAGTCAACCAAAGTCCATACTTTGTTCTCATACATGGATCCCATCTCAGATTTCATGGCTTCAAACCATTTTGCGGAATCTGGGCTCACCATCACTTCTTCATAGTTCGTAGGTTCATCATGATCTAGTAGCATGACTTCCAGAACAGGATTACCATACCACTCTAGTGCAGATCTTACTCTGGTTGATCTACGAGGTTCAGTAGTATCTTGTTCTGAAGTTTCATGATCATCATCATTAGCTTCCTCACTAATCTGTGATGTACTACTTTCCAATAAGGGAGCAGGTACAGTTACCTCGTCAAGTTCTACTTTCCTCCCACTCACTTCTTTCGAGAGAAACTCCTTCTCTAGAAAGTTTTCGAATTTAGCAACAAAAGTCTTGCCTTCGGATCTGTGATAGAAGGTGTATCCAATAGTTTCCTTTGGATATCCTATGAAGACACATTTCTCCGATTTGGGTTCGAGCTTATCAGGTTGAAGCTTTTTCACATAAGCATCGCAGCCCCAAACTTTCAGAAACGACAACTTTGGTTTCTCGCTAAACCACAGTTCATAAGACGTCGTCTCAACGGATTTTGATGGTGCCCTATTTAACGTGAATGCGGCTGCCTCTAGAGCATATCCCAAAATGATAGCGGTAAATCAGTAAGAGACATCATAGATCACACCATATCTAGTAAAGTATGATTACGACGTTCGAACACACCATTACGCTGTGGTGTTCCGGGGGCGTGAGTTGCGAAACTATTCCGCATTGTTTCAAATGTACACCAAACTCGTAACTCAAATATTCTCCTCCACAATCATATCGTAGGAATTTAATTTTCTTGTTACGATGATTTTCAACTTCACTCTGAAATTCTTTGAACTTTTCAAATGTTTCAGACTTATGTTTCATTAAGTAGATATACCCATATCTGCTTAAGTCATCTGTGAAGGTGAGAAAATAACGATATCCGCCACGAGCCTCAACATTCATCGGACCACATACATCTATATGTATGATTTCCAACAAATCTGTTGCTCTCTCCATAGTACCGGAGAATGGTGTTTTTGTCATCTTACCCATAAGGCACGGTTCGCAAGTACCAAGTGATTCATAATCAAGTGGTTCCAAAAGTCCATCAGTATGGAGTTTCTTCATGCGCTTTACACCGATATGACCCAAACGGCAGTGCCACAAATAAGTTGCACTATCATTATCAACTCTGCATCTTTTGGCTTCAACATTATGAATATGTGTGTCACTACTATCGAGATTTAATAAGAATAGACCACTCTTTAAGGGTGCATGACCATAAAAGATATTACTCATATAAATAGAACAACCATTATTCTCTGATTTAAATGAATAACCGTCTCGCATCAAACAAGATCCAGATATAATGTTCATGCTTAACGCTGGCACCAAATAACAATTATTTAGGTCTAATACTAACCCCGACGGTAGATGTAGAGGTAGCGTGCCGACCACGATCACATCGACTTTGGAACCATTTCCCACGCGCATCATCACCTCGTCCTTAGCCAATCTTCGCTTAATCCGTAGTCCCTGTTTCGAGTTGCAAATATTAGCAACATAACCAGTATCAAATACCCAGGTGCTACTGCGAGCATTAGTAAGGTACACATCAATAACATGTATATCACATATACCTTTGTTCACCTTGCCATCCTTCTTATCCGCCAAATACTTGGGGCAGTTCCGCTTCCAGTGACCAGTCTGCTTGCAGTAGAAGCACTCAGTTTCAGGCTTAGGTCCAGGTTTGGGTTTCTTCTCTTGAGTAGCAACTTGCTTGCTGTTCTTTTTGAAGTTCCCCTTCTTCTTTCCTTTGCCCTTTTTCTTGAAACTAGTGGTCTTATTGACCATCAACACTTGATGCTCCTTCTTGATTTCTACCTCCGCAGCTTTCAGCATTGCAAAGAGCTCGGGAATAGTCTTATTCATCCCTTGCATATTATAGTTCATCACGAAGCTCTTGTAGCTTGGTGGCAGTGATTGGAGAATTCTGTCAATGACGCAATCATGTAGAAGATTAACTCCCAATTGAATCGAGTGATTATTATACCCAGACATTTTGAGTATATGCTCACTGACAGAACTGTTCTCCTCCATCTTGCAGCTATAGAACTTATTGGAGACTTCATATCTCTCAATTCGGGCATTTGCTTGAAATATTAACTTCAACTCTTGGAACATCTCATATGCTCCATGATGTTCAAAACATCGTTGAAGTCCCGATTCTAAGCCGTAAAGCATGGCACACTGAACTATATAGTAGTCATCAGCTTTGCTCTGCCAGACGTTCATAACATCTGGTGTTGCTCCAACAGCAGGCCTGGCACCCAGCGGTGCTTCCAGGACGTAATTCTTCTATGCAGTAATGAGGATAATCCTCAAGTTACGGACCCAGTCCGTGTAATTGCTACCATCATCTTTCAACTTTGCTTTCTCAAGGAATGCATTAAAATTCAACGGAACAACAGCACGGGCCATATATCTACAATCAAACATAAACAAGCAAGATACTATCAGGTACTAAGTTCATGATAAATTTAGGTTCAATTAATCATATTACTAAAGAACTCCCACTTAGATAGACATCCCTCTAATCCTCTAAGTGATTATGTGATCCAAATCAACTAAACCATGTCCGATCATCACGTGAGATGGAGTATTTTCATTAGTGAACATCACTATGTTGATCATATCTACTATATGATTCATGCTCGACCTTTCGGTCTCCGTGTTTCGAGGCCATATCTGTATATGCTTGGCTCGTCAAGTAGAACCTGAGTATTCCGCGTGTGCCACTGTTTTGCACCCGTTGTATTTGAACGTAGAGCCTATCACACCCGATCATCACGTGGTGTCTCAGCACGAAGAACTTTCGCAACGGTGCATACTCAGGGAGAACACTTCTTGATAATTAGTGAGAGATTATCTTAAAATGCTACCGTCAATCAAAGCAAGATAAGATGCATAAAAGATAAACATCACATGCAATCAATATAAGTGATATGATATGGCCATCATCATCTTGTGCTTGTGATCTTCATCTTCGAAGCACCGTCGTGATCACCGTCGTCACCGGCACGACACCTTGATCACCATTGTAGCATCGTTGTCGTCTCGCCAATCTTATGCTTCCACGACTATCGCTACCGCTTAGTGATATAGTAAAGCATTACAGCGCAATTGCATTGCATACAATAAAGCGACAGCCATATGGCTCCTGCCAGTTGCCGATAACTTGGTTACAAAACATGATCATCTCATACAATAAAGTTTAGCATCATGTCTTGACCATATCACATCATAACATGCCCTGCAAAAACAAGTTAGACATCCTCTACTTTGTTGTTGCAAGTTTTACGTGGCTGCTACGGGCTTAAGCAAGAACAAATCTTACCAACGCATCAAAACCACAATGATAGTTTGTCAAGTTGCTGCTGTTTTAACCTTCGCAAGGACCGGGCGTAGCCACACTCGGTTCAACTAAAGTTGGAGAAACTGACACCCGCTAGCCACCTTTGTGCAAAGCACGTCGGGAGAACCGGTCTCGCGTAAGCGTACGCGTAATGTCGGTCCGGGCCGCTTCGTCCAACAATACCGCCGAACCAAAGTATGACATGCTGGTAAGCAGTATGACTTATATCGCCCACAACTCACTTGTGTTCTACTCGTGCATATAACATCAACACATAAAACCTAGGCTCGGATGCCACTGTTGGGGAACGTAGTAATTTCAAAAAAATTCCTACGCACACGCAAGATCATGGTGATGCATAGTAATGAGAGGGGAGAGTGTGATCTACGTACCCTTGTAGACCGATAGTGGAAGCGTTAGCACAATGCGGTTGATGTAGTCGTATGTCTTCACGGCCCGACCGATCAAGAACCGAAACTACGGCACCTCCGAGTTTTAGCACACATTCAGCTCGATGACGATCCTCGGACTCCGATCCAGCAAAGTGTCGGGGAAGAGTTCCATCAGCACGACGGTGTGGTGACGATCTTGATGTTCTACCGTCGCAGGGCTTCGCCTAAGCACCGCTACAATATTATCGAGGAATATGGTGGAAGGGGGCACCGCACACGGCTAAGAAAACGATCACGTGGATCAACTTGTGTGTCTAGGGGTGCCCCCTGCCCCCGTATATAAATGAGAAAGGGGAGGAGGCCGGTCGGCCCTATAGGCGCGCCAAGGAGGAGTCCTCCTCCTAGTAGGAGTAGGACTCCTACTAGGAGGGGGAAGGAAGTGGGGAAGGAGAAGGAAAGGGGGCGTCGCCCCCCTCTCCTAGTCCAATTCGGACCAGGGGGAGGAGGCGCGCGACCCACCCTGGCTGCCCTTCTCTTTCTCCACTAAGGCCCATATGGCCCATTACTTCTCCCAGGGGGGGGGGGGGTTCCGGTAACCCTCCGGTACTCCGGTTTTCTCCAAAATCACCCGGAACACTTCCCTTGTCTGAATATAGCCGTCCAATATATCAATCTTTATGTCTCGGCCATTTCGAGACTCCTCGTTATGTCCATGATCACATCCGGGACTCCGAACTAACTTCGGTACATCAAAACTCATAAACTCATAATATAACTGTCATCAAAACCTTACGCGTGCGGACCCTACGGGTTCGAGAACAATGTGGACATGACCGAGACATGTCTCCGGCCAATAACCAATAGCGGAACCTGGATGCTCATATTGGCTCCTACATATTCTACGAAGATCTTTATCGGTCAGACCGCATAACAACATACGTTGTTCCCTTTGTCATCGGTATGTTACTTGCCTGAGATTCGATCGTCGGTATCTCAATACCTAGTTCAATCTCATTACCGGCAAGTCTATTTACTCATGTTGTAATACATCATCTCGCAACTAACTCATTAGTTGCAATGCTTGCAAGGCTTATGTGATGTGCATTACCGAGAGGGCCCAGAGATACCTCTCCGACAATCAGAGTGACAAATCCTAATCTCGAAATACGCCAACCCAACATTTACCTTTGGAGACACCTGTAGAGCTCCTTTATAATCACCCAGTTACGTTGTGACGTTTGGTAGCACACAAAGTGTTCCTCCGGCAAACGGGAGTTGCATAATCTCATAGTCATAGGAACATGTATAAGTCATGAAGAAAGCAATAGCAACATACTAAACGATCGGGTGCTAAGCTAATGGAATGGGTCATGTCAATCACATCATTCTCCTAATAATGTGATCCCGTTAATCAAATGACAACACATGTCTATGGTTAGGAAACATAACCATCTTTGATTAATGAGCTAGTCAAGTAGAGGCATACTAGTGACGTTTGGTTTGTCTATGTATTCACACAAGTATTATGTTTCCAGATAATACAATTCTAGCATGAATAATAAACATTTATCATGATATAAGGAAATAAAATAATAACATTATTATTGCCTCTAGGGCATATTTCCTTCAGTTGGCGGGCCGCGCACGGATGCGGATCTTGAGTGGCAGCGGAGCACTACGATGCGGTGGACGAGACCGTTGGTGAAGCCCCAACGGCCTCGTGGGGCGGAGGTGCGATGATGTGCTCGGTGAAGTAGCCCCGGTGAGCTGGGAGATGGCGTCGGTGAAGCGCACCTGATGCGGTGGAACTCGGTGTCTGTGAGGCACGTCGGTTGCGGCGGCCGATGTTGTCGGTGGACCACCCGGTGCGGTGGACGAGGGCGTAGATGAGGTAGCTCCGGTGCGGTGGTGAATCGCGACCGTCGTCGTCGTCCGGCACAGAGGTGGGGAACGGTGGGGAAAGAGACGAGACGAGGGGCGATTGGAGGGTTGGCGGCGAATTAGGGATTTGAGCAATCTGGGCGCGGAAGGGGACGGTGGAGAAGAGAGATTTTGCAGGGCTGGAATTGGGGCCGCCAGATATTTCAATCAGAAACTTGGAAGCACGAACTTATATTGTCGTCGTCCTTTTTTTGGGGGGGAGGGGGGTGGGTGGCTGGGTGCTACGCGTCCGTCCGACACGCGTGACCACCGCAACAGGACTATGCTTTGGTGCCTTAAGGCACCTGCCTTTGTGTCCATGACATATGGGCCCAACAGGTGGCTGGCCCACATGTCAGTGACCCAAAGGCAGTTGCCTTTAAGGCACTGAAGCAGCGTCCACCCCGACACGACCCTGGTTTGCCTAGTGCGCCTACATTTGAGAATGCAAACGAATCTTCTTTCATTTGCAAACGAATCTGTATGTATTACCATGCCCGTGTTTTCCTTGCAATAATTAGTCATTCGAAACGAGATACTCCATCCGTTCAGTTTTGTAAGTCGTTTCAGACAACTTAAAATGAACTGTTTTGCACATTGTCTAAAATGTCTTCAAGGTCTTATAAAAGTGAACAGAGGGAGTACTATAAATTAATTAATGAGGAGTTATTTGAAAAAAAAACGAAACGGTACCCACGCTAACGTGTATTAGAGTGTGTGTCACATAATTAGTTATTTGAATTAGAGTGTGTGTCACGTAGTTAGTTATTTGAATTAGAGTGTGTGTCACGTAGAGATCTCCAATTCTAACATGGATTTCACATTTCACTGTATCCACGCTACTTTTTTAATACAAATTCATATGTATATGATGAACACCATGGTAGTGAGAAAACTTTTGGATGGATTCAAACATATGACCTACAAAATAGCACAAAAAACTGAGTCAATGTCAACTTTTCAAAACTTAGTATGGCACGAATTCGAAATAATTACCCGTATGCCTGGTCCTCGGTTCAAATCTTACAATGTACACCAAATTGAAACATCGATATTAAGTCTCGTACTATGTACATTCAAATG
>NC_041384.1:477003073-477107530 GCF_002162155.2 Triticum dicoccoides | reverse complement strand
CGCTACATACTTCCTGTATCGGTCAATCTTCCTCTCCAAACCACCTTAGGAAGCTATCGGTTTCCAACACACGTTTATTCTTTCTCTCCATGTTTCGATCTCTAAGTCTCTCAACTACACAGCCCCCTTTTCCACTCTGTTACCAAATGTATTTACCTCACACACCCGCCATTGCACCCCATGACGAGCTCTCTCTCTCTCCCCCTCTCCCTCTCACCCTCTCGCGTTAAATACATGCATTGCCTATCTAGCCCCCCAACCTCTCGTGCATGCGCACGCATGCACATTGTATATCTAGGTCACTCCCTCGAGACTGTCTCACTCTTTCTTTCGCACGGCGGGCCACACTCGCTCAATCTCGCTCTCTTTATCTGAGTCTCGTTTAACCTCGTTTTCTTTCACACACAAATGATATATCTCCCTGTTCGGGCCTCGATCGACACACTCTATACTCTCTCACGCAGATTGTCTATCTAGGCCAGTCCATCCAAGCCGCCACCACTCTTTCGACCTCATGGTGGGCCACGCTCACTCAATCTCTCTCTCTCTCTCTCTCTCCGTATGTCTCGATTAACCTCGCTCTTTCTCGGACAAAAACGATATATCACCATGTTTGAGCTCAGTTCGACCTATTCACATTGTATACTCTCTCACGCACATCGTCTATCTACGTCACTCTCTCCAACCCGTCTCACTCTTTCGATCGCATGGCGACCCTATGTGATCGGTTGACCTTGCTTCCTCGCACGCACAAAATATATCTACACGTCCGTGACTGGATCATCTCTCAAGCTCTATCTTGCAGCCCTCACCCTTGCCAAAAAGCTCAATCGGACAATATCTCTCCAGAGCATATATATTTGTTCAATGAATGTCAGACCACACTCACTTTGTCTCTCTATCTACATGTCTCTCGATTGACCTCGCTTTCTCACACCGTATCTTCCACGCGTTGAAGCTACTACCTCTCCATCCCTCGCAAAGCCGGAGCTATTTACATTACGAGGGGCACTCCAACCTTGGATTAATTTGTGTAGGCATTTATCCCGGTCGGTTTAGATTATATTTTCGTAGCATTCGGCCCACAACTACTCCAATCACCGTAGCGGGTAATTAAGCTACGGGGAGCACCTAATATGAGCACCGAGGAGCCGTTGGATCGAAGATGCAGCGGCACACACGAGGCTTGAATGTTTTATTTGCAAAAAAACCTTTGGAGAGTTTGGAAATTGTGCATAATTACAAAGACTACTCCCAAGCCATTGGATCTCACTTCCAACGGTGTAAAAACTCGTATCACCATAGTATCTAAGCTGCGGGGTGGATGTGATATTCTATGCCGCTGTCATTTTTGTTCGTAAACTTGCAAAAAACGTGTAACTCGTGCCGTTACTTGTCTAACCGCGCAAAGTGTTTGTTCAAAAAACCATCCTACACTGAAATATCGGAACAACACACGGGGGTCCCACTTGTCATTAATCAAATTTGGACCTAAAACTAACAAATCTGAAAGACGAGATTCGAACTGGCAACCTGGACTACAAAGCGTAAGTCGATAGCCTGAAAAAACGAACAGTTGTTGGCTTTGTCCCATAACTTGGTTTTATACAGTACTTGCATTGAGTAGAGTAGAGGGAGTGCCTCGTCAACACGTGCATGACCGTTATCTCACTTACTGGTGGGTCCTAGGTCTGCGATCTCAATCTCTCTTCTCTCCATCGTCTAACCTTTGCACGGTCATACACGAAGAGCGGCACTAGCTTGCCGTGGTGTTATTACAACTAAAAAAACTTGGAAAATAGAAGAATCGCCTAGAACAAGAGACGTTGTGGCTGGTCGAGACGGAGCTAACCACATCTATCCTCTGTGCCACGTTTGCATGATGAAGTTGCGTGGCTAGTGGGGTGTTTTCAACCGACTGGCTGGGTCCCGAGGTCGAACCATAGGTACTACATCTGATACAGTATATCTTTACACGCACATTTTTCCTTCGTGCCGAGACGTGGCACACCCTACCGCGCGGTTTCGGGGTCCTCCCGGGTGGTACACGCATATATTCTTCCTAACGTGGGACGCCCTACCGCGCGTTTTCTGGGTCCTCCTCGGTCGTAGCGCCAAAGCAAGTAAATGAGTCATCAAATCACGAAAGACCACCTTTCCCGCCGAGTACATCAGTGAAGCACAGTGGCTAGCTAGTTGGGCTAGTTCGACCGATTAGCTAGGCCGCCGCCACATTTGTTTTTTCACCCCTTTTTTTATCTACTTGCCGGCAGGTAAATTTAAATATCCACCGCGACGTTGCTTTGGTGTTTGGCTGCGACAGGATTTTTAATTTTTTGATTGACGGGAGCAGGCGCGGCATGATTTTTAATTTTTTGATTGACGGGAGCAGGCGCGGCAGCAATTAGTCACGATGACTCCGCCTGTACCCACTGCTCCCTGATGTGAGAAGTCATCGACTGGTGTTTTACCATGGTGAAAACCAAAAGATTCCCTGCTCCCTCCGCCTTCCCGTAGATTGCATTGCCTTTCAGCCGTTTCGCCCCCTTTGCTTCCTCTCCCCATTGCTTCTACCTGGTGCCATGGCGGCGCAGCAGATCACGGAGTCCGAGGTGAGGCTCCTAACATAGGAGCTCCATGCCAAGGATGTGGAGCTCAGGGCCAAGGACGTGGAGCTCCGTGAGCTCAAGGAGGAGAGGAGTGCCATGCTCCTCCGTTGTGTGCGGGAGTTCACGGAGCTTCAAAGCGGCAGGCGTCCACCACAAAGATGCTCGAGGCGTCGGCGGCGTTGCTGCAGAAAGCGGGAGATACGATAGGCCGTCAGGGGAGCCGGATGGAGCGCGAGCGGCCGATCGTGACGAGGTCCAGGATTGCCTCAGCCACTTGGTGAACCAAGTTGCCACGCACGTGTTGCGGCTGCGCGATGCCTACCGTCGTGCCAGCGCGATGATGTCGGCTGTCGGGCTAAACCCGTTTGACCACCCGGTCGACTTCAACGAGCTGCGACTTCCTGACCTCGTCTCCTTCTTCACCTATATCTCCGAGGAGCTAAGTCGTCTCCGCGCGATGGTGGGGGCTGAGCTGGACAAGGAGGGGTTGCGGGCTGCCGTCGCCGTTGCCGGGCGAATCCTTTCAGGGCTCCGTCACCGGAATCCATTCGTGCCATTGGACGCCGTCTTTGACGAGCTGGCTCCCGTCGACCAGGAGCGGGCTCTGCGGGCAGTTGCACCCTGCATCACCAACGTCGTGTGCCTCGAGAAGTAGAGGGACTTCGGTGGTGTTTAGGCGCCCTCTACATGGGCATGTCCATGTCTCAGCGCAACATGACCGTTGGATCAAACTCAGACGGTGCAGATCAGTCACTGTAGCACAAAGCGTGTGGGTGTGTTTGGTTGCATTCTCATCTCATTATAGTTGTTTCCTCTTCGTGTATTTTTTTCAACCTACTAGTGTGGACTCATGCACCCTTCATGCACTCTGCCAAACACCCAAAAGTGGGTCGAGAAGGGAACTTTTGCTCCCATCCCGTGCACCCTTCATACACCCTGCCTAACACTATTCATGCTTCATATGGTTCATGTTTCATGGAGTACTGTAGCACCGTACTCTCCGTGCGCTGTGGACCTAGTTCTGTTAACATTGATCTCACCGTTCATTCTCGACCGGACAGTTGAAAAAGCGGTACTATGTTACATATAGGAGTAGTTGACATGCGCACAACATCATTTGTTATCGTCATATCTTACTAAACTAGCAACAAGATTGTGTAGTACTGACGTATGAACCACTGCACATGCCTAGTAGTAGGAGCACTGTGTATGTTCAAGTGGCTGCCGTGTTTCGCACTCCTCCGTCGTAAGAGTGGAAACGCTTGCTGTAATCATTTTTTTCTTCTGAAAAATAATGGACACGCTCTACCGTGCGGATCCTCCTCCAGCCATGCAATAAATTACTCACTTTCTCCGACGTGTGGGACAGCCAGCATCGGGGTCCACCAGCCATGCACTAAATTACTCCGTAGTAGAGTGACGATAGACTACCCCGATCGAAGCGCCGCAGTAATGCCCAATGAGCCATCAAATCACAAAACCCCCTCCTTTCCAGCAGTAAGTTGGACAGATGAAGCAACCATCATTTCACTCTTCTCTCTCAGCTTCCTCTCTACCCAACCCTCGCTTCTGCCTCATCTTGTTCCTCATTTCTTCAAGAAAACCCCGACCTGCTTCTGCCATTGTTCTTCTCTCCCAAAGAAGGAAAGATGAGCGCATCAATGGTGTTGATTCTGGCCAAGGCCCGGTCTTGCAACCCCGAGACTGATCCTATAACTCCCTCTCTTTTCTTCTTTTGGGTTTGTGATTATGGTTTCTTTTCTTTTATTTTTATTTGAAAGTTTCTTGATGGACACTGGAGCACCGGCCGAAGTGATGTCTATGGCTCCGGCCAAAACCCTCGAGGCTCATGGTACGAAGAAGCGCAAGCACCCCGCCGAGACTACCGCAGACAAGCTCAAAGCCATCGCCCTGTCCAAGCCCCCCTCTCCGGGATCCCTCATTAAGCAAGTCCAGGTAATATCTCTTCTTGACGATCTTTTTCTCGATCTTGATCGTGTTTTTTCATCTAATACGCAGTACTAGTACTAGTAGTACAACTTTCTGGGTGATCTTGCATGTGATTTTTGTGTGCCAAATGACGGTTCTAAATTCCTCTTTTGACCAAAACATGCAAGAGGTTGACACTGATTTCTTATAGATTACTTTCAACTACTCCCTCTGTCCCAAATTTCTTGTCTCAGATTTGTCTAGATACGGATGTATCTAATACTAAAATGTGACTTGATACATCCGTATCTAGACAAATCTAAGAGAAGAATTTTGGGACGGAGGGAGTACTTTATGAACATCAATGCTACCTTTTAAGCTGGTATATTTGCCTCAGTAACTTGTGTTATGGATATTGCATGCAATCCCTCTGCTCTCATGCCTTTGAAGACATGTCCTAGTGTCTTTGTTCACTCATTTCTGTGCATATATGTAGTCATATATGGAGTATAATATCGAAAATCATCTTATATTTCTGAACGGAGGTAGTAATAAAATATGGTTTCTGTTTGAATTAGAACCAGGTCCACGGTGGAGATGAAGTTCTCAAAGTCATGCCGTGTGAACTGGAAGACCTGATGATGAGTTCTACTGCTGAACTATCCAACTGCTGTGTCCTTGTCGCCACATGTCCTGAACTAGTGTTTTCCTGTAGCATTGTTGTCAGGCGTGTTCTCGAGGCTGTACTTGACCACAACAATTTCCTGGTTGTGCCTTCGATTACGAAGGGTGTGGTTCTTGTAAAGCTTCCCAACAAATCTGATGCGGCCTGTCTTCATCATCATGTTTATGAGTGGAAAGACCACTCTGTTAGGTTCTCCAAGGTTGACAAGATGGTGATGGTGCATGTAGACATCTCACATGAAGTGCATGGCCTAGTCAGTTATGCGGGGTTCATTCCGTTGGTCGGTGGCAAAAAATAGTCTGCAGAGTTTAGTTAGTGCAACTTTGCTTGTCTGTAGTAAGTACTATTGTTCAGTACTTGATTTGTGTTTGTGAACCCTGTATTGTTTATTAGTACTGCCGCTTTTAGTGTGTGGTCAGTCCTGAGAACGGTCTATGTTAATGTCTATCCACTCAATTCAGTCTGTATATTTTGAAGTATCCATATCATATTTTTTGTGAGGACGGTCTATCAATTATGGTTACACTCCAATATATGTATGCATTGCAGGGTTTATCGCACCCACCAGGATTTCCAGCCCCATGGATGTTCGGTCCATACGATTTGTCATGACCTTTGGACTGTCCTGCTTGTGGGAATAGGCGGGGCCCCTTCATGCCACGTGTAGTTGGACGATCAATCTTCTGTTTAGTACTTCAACATAGTGATTTCCTGGTAAGGATTCACTCGTGTCACATCAAGTAAATCTTATCGATTTACTGTCTAAATCTTATTGATTTAATGTCATGTTTTCTTTCTTTTCTTGCAATTTTACTATGCAGGTTTTGCCATGTGACATTCATCATAGAATAAACCGTTTGGTTTGCTCTACGATGGCTATTTTTGCAGGTTTCACTTCTTATGTCGTGTCAGTAATGAAGGCACCGTCCATCACTTATATTACTGGAAAAAATTGGATCAGTTTGTTGTCTGAGTACAAGCTGAATCCCTATGATGAACTGCAGTTTGGTTTAACAAAAACGCCACAATTAGTCATTCTCGCGTTTAAAAGAAATGAAGAAAAAGACTGGATCATGGTCACGGATCCTAGTCAAGTTAGAAAGCCGATCATAGCAGACCAGACACGATCGCCGCTGTCTCGCATAGATCGAGCACTGGCAGTTGCTCTAGCACTGACAGCAGTAGCAGCCCAGTCTGATCCAGTTGAGGATTGGGCACCGACTGCGTCAGTGGATCAGTCTGATCTACCGGAGGATCGGGCATCGACACCGGCACCTGCTCCGACACCGGCACCAGTTCTACAACGAGCACCATCTCTGGCAGCAGCAGCGGCTTCGGCACCTGCACCAACACTTGCACTTGCATCTGTTTCAGCCCGTGCAGTTGCACCGGCAACAGACTTGGCTGCAGTTCGCACTTCATATACCAAAATCCTTACAAAAACTGACATGTCCACCTTCTTGGTAAGCATTGGCCGCCCAAGTGCTTCGTTCTTTTTTATTTCCATGTTGTTTCACATGATTCACTGTGTTGATCTAACTATTTGGGTATGTCTTCTTGTTTGCAAACAGAGAATTTCTAGAGCAACGAGGGAGTCGTTCAACAATCCGGGCGACTGTGGCCAAGTTTCTCTTACCATGCACAGCCTTGTTGTGAATGAACCTGCTCAATATATCGTAAGTACAAAGGATGGTCGCATGATGATTGATGCTAAAGGATGGTCAAGGTTCAAATCTAAATCATATCTTGCGGTAGGGGACGATGTCAAAATCGAACTTTCTCAGCAAGGAGAGCTGGTCCAAATCAACTTTGAAATTCTTCAGTAGCAGGACGCAACTGCCGAACTGATCTATCCTCCGAGAGATTTTGATGTAATAATCTGGCATGGTGAAACAAGTGTCCTGTGTGTATAAGTAGTACGACAGTATTATTTATCACATGGTATATCATTGATAGAATTGCAACTCTGATTGCTGGTTAGGAACTGTCGTTCGATTTCATTCCAACAGCTGCCATGCTTTATTCAATTTTGTGTATTCGCCTTGCGACATCATCTAAAACCAGCACCGTACCGATCGCTTGCAATATGAAAAGCGCTGAGGTAGAACACATGGGCCCCCAAACATGCAGGGTCGGCATGCGGCCCAAAGTCCAGAACCATGAGCCTATCTGAGTATTATATTCTCAGCTGAACCCCCATAAAAAAGCTGAACCCCCATAATGCCCGTGCGTTGCAGAGGGAGTATATTTCTCGGCAAGGTGAGCCTGTGATATAAAAGATTTGTATATTTCTTTACAGAGGGAGTATCTCACAATCAAAAAATATATTTATGTGTAACTAGTTACTCCTGTCTTTCTACTTCCTTTCGCTGATATGTGGGGCAACCGGCAACGGAGTCCATGTGCCATATGCACAAATTAGAGTGCACAACTTCACGGTAGACACACCCCGGTCGTAGCACCACAGTAATGCCCAATGAGCCATCAAATCACAACCCCCCCTTTCCAGCTTTAGCAGTAAGCTGGACGGACGAAGCGACAATATTTCATTGGGCCTGAATCCCCTTCTCCCTCGTCTGCTTGTTCAGAGAAAACCCCCTCTCGGCGATTGCATAGGGTTTTCTCATGGAGAACCAGGTAGGAATTCTTCATCCATCCCCGATAAACCCAAGTCCCTTGGTCGCAGGTAATCCTAGGATGGCAGCCGCCGCCGTTGATGCATTTTTCTTCCTACTGAATCTAGTGTGTTTCATTTGCAGTGCCCAAAGTGCGAGTACCCTACAAGTTTCTACGCCCTCGGAGAGATGCCACACTTGTTCCTTCTCATCCTAACACGGCATTTTGAAACGCGCACAGTATGTTCCTAGAATCCTATTTTCTATCCGGGAGGGTGGGGTTTTTTTGAACATGCTGTGTTCTCATATTATTTTTCCTGCAGTGTGTTATTTGCTCTGCCAGAACACATGTGCTCAAGATGCTCGGCCTTGCCATAACTGAATACACTAGTTTAATTGTCACAGTGAAGAAAAGCCATGGATATAAGTTCCAAGTTGGGTTCATGAACCAAGAAGATCGCTGCTTTTTTTATGGCCGAACTTGGATAAACTTTCTCGAGTGTTACAGACTGAAAGTTGGCGCATGAATGTTGATGGAAATAGCAGAACCTGGTCTCATCTTCACTGCAATCTTCCACCCCGATGTTGTTCCAATTGTTCATCCATGTTAGTTTTGTATCTGGTTCTTGCTTGTTGCCTTGATTACTTCTTAATCCACCTACTCTATCTAACTAATCACAATTTAACTTTAGAAGTAGCAACAAATCTCTCACGAAGATGCTACTTCTAACTGATATTTTCTTATAATTGGTGGCACGTGTAGGTTTTTTCAGAGTTAAGCAGTCTGCTCGTTTATTACTCTGTAATAACTCGACTGTTACTAATGGCACTGAAGTTGACTGGATCGACATCCACAAGTTCCTACACTTTATTGATCGTATTGAGGTCCTTGTGGGGCGTTCCAATGGTGGAAGGCCACGTGGGATATGTGTGCCACTGCTGCACTCATTGAACAGGTCCAACTGTGTCGAGAAACTTATGGTACGAGCTATTTTCTATTATATATGTTGTTCATAAACTATTGCTTATACAGAGTTTTACAGCTGTGATCTTCTTGAAACAGGAACTGCCGAGTTCTATTGTTCCTATACAGATGCCTGACCATGGTCGGGTCAGACTTGCGCTTGGTCACAACATGATGTTTATGTCGACCTGGAGGTGAAAAGATACTTATTCATGGGTGGTCTCAAATAATGAAGGCCCGTCCATCTTGGAGAATAGGACAGAAGATTATGTTCATGCTTTTCCATGGCTCTAAAGTGAATATCCTGTTTATTGACCACGTTACAAGATGAAGCCGCTTTCAGAAGGTTGTGGATGCACGGGGTGGCGCCTGGGCCTTGTCCTGGGGCTTGGCGGCCTCACCCTTGGTTAACTGTAGGCAAAGTAGCACTGTTCGAGGCGTGCTTTGTACGGTTGAACCTGTATAAGTACTCATACTGATTTTAGCTTTGGTTGTTAAGTGCCCCTGCTGGTTTCAGTTAAGGTTGTTAAGTACTCCTGCTGCTTTTACAGTCTGTCATGTTTCTTCAGTCCTATCTTCCTCCAGCCGCCAAAACCAAACCAGCGCCGGTGGGGCCGCCTGCTTCCGCCTCCCATGGCTGGCTGTGCCTCAGCGCACACATCGCCGCCCCACCATCTCCTAAATTGTTAGCGCCGACGTCCTCCGCGCGCTTTGGTGCGCTCGCCGCGGCGCCGCCCTCTCACGTTGTCAACATGGTCAACAAACAACAGGAATCGGCAGAAGTACGTGGAGAGGATGACAGTAGGGGGCCACCACGTCTGCGTATGGAAAAATAAAATGCTTCCTCCTAGTGTTTTCCTGACATCTGGGACCCACGACATTGTGAGCGTATATAGTCAATAGACAAGAGAACAAGACAAGATCAGCTGACACTGGGATGTAGCTACTCGAGCAGTATTTTTTGTTTGGTATTGTTGAGATGGAGCAGGGTTTGAACTGGGCTGTGGCCCGTCTAGCCCAGGCTTATATTTTATGTTCACCATGTGACCAGCCCAGCTATTTTTTCTTTATGAAAATGAGCCCAGTTTATTTTTTCTGAAGAATACCCAATCCAGGCCTACTTATTTTTCTACGCCCTGATGGGCTGCAACTCTTTCAAGATGCCTGCAAATCTTGAAAGTAATATGAAATGGGTTGTAAATATAAGAACAAATGACAAATTGGCAATTACTTTATAATTTCTGAATTTTATTACATTTTCAGATTCCTATTTCACTGGGCATTAACCTAATTTAAATATATCTTCAAAGTACTTTAAATCTGGCTGGACATTTCAATATTAAAAATAGTTTGGAACCCACAGAAATATGCAAAATTGGCCCTGGCCAACCAAAAAAACGACTGCAATAAATTGCATAAGAAGTTGCCATGAGTTATATATAAATTATTAAAAAAAGAGGGAGTGGTCTGACTTGTGGGCCTGTTTAGTTGACGCGTATGCAAGATTTTTTTAGTTATTATATACGTCAACAAACGATTCTAGCAGACGTAACCGTTGGATGTCAATCCAACGGCCATCGTGTTTCTTCAATCTCTGATCTTCTTGCTCCAGCCGCCAAAGTAGCGCCGGCGGGACCGCCTACTCCCGCCTCCCGTGGCCGGCTGTGCTGCTGCGCAGGCCTCAATGCCCCCTACTACTCCCACCGCTGGTCAGGGCATCCCTCTACTCACCCACACCCCCTGTTATTCTGCGGCGACGGCAGCCTCACACCGCAGCCGAACCGGTGAGCGCTCGTACTCCTCTCCGCGTGGGCATCCACTGCCGCGTCTTCCCCAGCTCCGCGCCGTCCCCTTCCTATGCCTCGCCGTCGTCCACCACTGTGGTGCTCTCGGCGCGGCGTGGTCAATGTGGTCAACGACCGACTTCCATCGGAAGAGTACTGTACGTGGAGAGGCTGACAGCTGGGTCCACGGCAGCCACAAGGAAGTGCCCCCTTATTACGCGGAAAATAATTATTCCTCCACCTGACAACGGGGACCCACCGGACGGGCCACCAGTATTTTGCGAAAAAAATCGTTTCCCCCTGACTGTTGGGACCCACCGGATGGGCCACCGTATTTCATGAAAAAACGTTCCCCCGCCTGTCAGATCGGACCCACCGGAAGTGCCTCCTTATTACGCACAAAAAAATGAATACTCCCCCGGCTAGCTGGGACCCACCTTGGTGGGAGGCTGACTTGTGGGCCTACTAAGTTGACGGGGACGAAGGGCTTTTTCAACTTAGTCAATATGAACGATTCTAGCTCCAGTGACCGTACGATGTCCATCCAACGGCCGTAGTGCTTCTTCAACCTCTGGTCTTCTGGCTCCAGCCGTCCAAAGTAGCGCCGGTCATGCCGCATGCTCCTGTCTCCCGTGGCCAGCTGTGCTGCCGCGGAGGCCTCACCACCCCCTACTATTCCCACCGCTGGCCAGGCCCTGCGGCGACCGCAGCCTCACACCGCAGCCGAACCAGTGAACCCTCGTACTCCTCTCCGCGCGGGCTTCCACTGCCGCGTCTTCCCTGGTTCCGTGTCGTCCCCTTCCTAGGCCTCGCCGTCGTCCACCGCCGTGGTGCTCTCGGCGCGGCGTGGTCAATGTGGTCAACAACCGACTTCCATCGGAAGAGTACTGTGCGTGGAGACGCTGACAGCTGGGTCTACGGCCGCAACAAGGAAGTGCCTCCTTATTACGCGCAAAATAATTATTCCTCCACCTGACAGCGGGGGCCCATTGGACGGGCCATCGTATTTCGCGAAAAAAACGTTTGCCCCTGACTGCTGGGACCCACCAGCTACATCTTCGCACACAAGGAAGTGCCTGACAGTCGGGACCCACCTGGTCGAAGCGTACGTAGCGTTGTCATTCTGGTCGCGAACGTGTACGTACATACTGGTCGATGTAGAGGCGCGCACGTGTCGTAGTAGAGGCGCGCACGTAGCATGTACACGTACATATAGCGGCCAGGGTGCAAGAAAGAAAATACGGCCACGTATGTGTACATACGGACAGGATCTCGAATGCCTACTCGCGCATACGTACGGCCAGGGCTCGTGTACATGGCTGGGTCGGAACGGAGAAACAACGTCGTCGTCGTGTTCATGGGGAGGCAACGGAATGCGTCATGTTCATGAGGATGCAACGGAATGCGTCATGTTCACGGGGAGGCAACAGAATGCGTCGTGTTCATCGGGAGGCAACGGAACGCGTAGGAGCCAACCGGCTGGGTCGGAATGGAATGCGTGGTCGTGTTCATCGGGACGGCTTGGACGGAGCAGGCGATGGAAACGAGGCCTGGCGTACCGCAAAATGGAGGAAACGGCCTTGTGTTCGACCGGCAATGTTCGAAACGGGATCCTGTTCATTGGGAGGGGTCTGGCGTACCGCAAAACGGAGGAAACAGACCTCCTACGGTCGAAATGGGGGTCCTGTTGATCGGGAGGGGTGTGGCGTACCGCAAAACAGAGGAAACGGACCTCCTACGGTCGAAACGGGGGTCCTGTTGATCGGGAGGGGTGTGGCGTACCGCAAAACGGACGAAACGGACCTCCTATGGTCGAAACGGGGTCCTGTTCATCGGGAGGGGTGTGGCGTACCGCAAAACGAGACTCCACGGAATACTGTTCATCTCCACCGTCGACCTCCTCCAGCCTCCACGGGCTCCTGTTCATCCAGCCTCCACCACGCACTACTCCACCGGCTACTGTTCAACCACCCCTCCACCGTCTACTGTTCATCCAGCCCTCCACACCACGGGGTCCTGTTCAACCACCCCTCCACAGGCACCCCTCCACCGTCTACTGTTCATCCAGCTACATCTTCGCACGCAAGGAAGTGCCTGACAGTCGGGACCCACCTGGTCGAAGCGTACGTAGCGTTGTCATTCAGGTCGCGAACGTGTACATATATACTGGTCGATGTAGAGGCGCGCGCGTGTCGTAGTAGAGGCACGCACGTAGCATGTACACGTACGTACAGTGGCCAGGGTGCAAGAAATAAAATACGGCCACGTATGTGTACATACGGGCGGGGTATCGAACGCCTACTCGCGCATACGTACGGCCAGGGCTCGTGTACATGGCTGGGTCGGAATGGAGAAACAGTGTCGTCGTCGTGTTCATGGGGAGGCAACGGAATGCGTCGTGTTCATGGGGAGGCAACGAAATGCGTCATGTTCATCGGGAGGGCTTGGACGGAACATGCGATGGAAACGAGGCCTAACGTACCACAGAACAGAGGAAACGGCCTTGTGTTCGACCGACCATGTTCGAAACGGGATCTTGTTCATCAGGAGGGGTCTGGCGTACCGCAAAATGGAGGAAACGGACCTCCTACGATCGAAACGGGGGTCCTGTTGATCGGGAGGGGTGTGGCGTACCGCAAAACGGACGAAACGAACTTGTGTTGGAGCGCTACGGTCGAAACGGGGGTCCTGTTCACCGGGAGGGGTGTGGCGTACCGCAAAACGGGACTCCACGGGATACTGTTCATCTCCACCGTCGACCCCCTCCAGCCTCCACAAGCTACTGTTCATCCACCGTCGACCTCCTCCAGCCTCCACCTGCGACTGTTCATCCACGGGCTCCTATTCATCCAGCCTCCACCGCGCGCTACTCCACCGGCTACTGTTCAACCATCCCTCTCCACGGGCTCCTATTCAACCACCCCTCCACGGGCTACTGTTCATCCTGCCCTCCACCGTCTACTGTTCATCCTGCCCTCCACGGGGTGGTCCTGTTCATCCAGCCCTCCACGGGGTCCTGTTGATCCAGCCCCAACCAGCTCGATCGATCGGGGTCTTGTTCATCCAGAGGCAACACCACGGGGTCCTGTTCATCCACCCCCACCGGGAACTGTTCATCCACCCCCCCTGCAACGCTCACTTTCATCCAGAGGCAGCATCGATCGGCTTCAGTTAGCAGCAGTAGTGAAGGAATCGCTCGATCGGGTTCAGTTAATAGCCATCGACCGATCGCTCGGGTTTAGTAACGCGTAGCCTGTAGTGCAATCGCTCGGGTTTAGTTAGAGCCCAACGCCTCGCTCGGGTTTAGTTAGAGCGAAAGCCTCGCACACACGCGCGTACGTGTACGAGAGAAGCACGCATCGCTCGGCCCCCGACCTCCCACCGTAACCGGGAACTCCCCAAAATTTTCCTCGCCCTCGCTTCTACCATGGTTTTTTCCGTCATGGACGTCCCAAAGAATGTCATGCAGCTGCGTCTCCGGCCTGCCCAGGACGAAAAACCCATTTTCTGTCATGATTTTTTGTCATAGAAGTAGGAGCCCACGACATCTATGATGATACCTGGTTTTGTCACAATTATCGTCATAGAAGTGTCATATGTATGACAGAAAAAAATTTCGTTTGGCCAAAAATATCACGGATGTGTCTTTTTTTTGTAGTGATGATGCAAAACATGGCATAATATGCGGGATGTGATATGCAATGCATATGCGAGCTCCGGAAGGAAAAGATTGATCAATGCATCAACTTGGCAAACAAAGTGTGCCACTGGAAAGATGAGTTGATTTCGGCCAAAATCAATATAAAGATCACCGGAATTGGATGCACTATTTGCAAATGGCAAGCAAAAAAGAATGGCACAATTCTGCGATTAACAGCATGATGCCATCTAGAATGCAACAAGAAACTAAGCTACTGCACTCCAACATAGCAACAAAGCACATGGAAGTGATCTACTCAAGATGCTTGACAAAAGATGAACACTGAGCTATGGCCAAAACACACAAGAACATGTTCAAACAAGCATGGCAAAAGTGCAAAAGATATCGACATCACAGACTTAGTGAAAATACTAACATGCCAGGAATTAACATCAGGAAGCAATGTTTAGAGCAAGCAAACAACATGCTACAGGAACAAAACATAGAAAACAAAGGCATGGCAAGAATCTACTCAAAGCATAGAACAAAAGTCCCTTACTGACCATAAGCCAAAAGGATCAGAAGATATGATGGCACCCATGTAAACATAGCAAGTTTCATTAACAGATTCAGACTTAGCAGAAAACTGGGCATGGCATAAACAGAAATATGAAGGCATCTTTGCAAGCTCGATTCACTCATCACAAATCCTTGCATGACAAAATAATCATAGTACCAGCAAGAAGACATGATCATGAAGCTAACAAAAGCAAGAACAAGCTCATAGCATGCATGGATCAACTACAACAACCTTGGCAAAATTGATTAACACATAAACAATCTGCCAGGAACATTTTATAGCAAAAGTAGAGAAAGATTAAGTCATGCTAGGGCACTCCATAAATGCAAACAGGGGCATGGATGGATAGAGCATAACCATATGTCCAAATCATCCTTACTAAAGATACTCAAAACAAGCATGGACCACTCTGTAGCAACATGAATACATGGCATAAAAATAACAACAGAGCAATGACTCTGAAATTTTAAGTCCCTGAAATCAGCAATATCATGAGAGCTACTTTGCATGCTTGTGCTACTCACCACAATGATCACAAAAATACATGGCATACACCCCTGTAAAGATGGCATGGCATATCCCAAAACACATGTAGAGCTCATGCCCATATGCAGCACATAACAAATGTAGCAAAGATGACAAATGCTCATACTCTGCTAAGAATCAACACCTAATATTTTATAGCACTCTTGCATCAACTATTTGGGCATTAAGATGGACTCAAACAAACATGTCACAAAGGAATGAAATGAAGAACACATCATGATGAACATTTTGATATATTGGACGCACAAAACGGAGTTGTATGCAACAAGTTATGGCACGATGAACAGAGGCTGAAAATGCTAGGGGAAAAGACTTAGAGAAAATCAACCTCTCCAAAAGTCAACGGGATCTAGGGTTTGCACGTAGAACGAGGTTCGTCGGGGAACTAGCCGGATTGCGTCCTCGCGGTGGCCGGAGTAGGACAGGGTGGCGCCGGAGAACGTAGGAGTGTCGGATTGCAAAACGGACAATGGGGAAAATGCTTGGATGCATGAGACGAACACGTATGCAAATGAGATGCACATGATGACATGATATGAAATGCATGACATGAACAAAATGCAAAACGAAGACATAACTTAACGCTGAAAATGGCAAGAGTCGGAGTACAAATATGGTAAGTTACATCCGGGGCGTTACAACACTCCACCACTATGAAAGGATCTCATCCCGAGATCTAGGACTGAAAGAACTCTGGATACTCGGAACGGAGGTGGTCCTCGCGTTCCCACGTGGCTTCTCGGTCGGAATGATGTGACCACTTCACTTTCAGGAATTTGATAGACTTGTTGCGAGTCTTGCACTCGGTTTCTTCGAGAATAGCAACGGGATGCTCATGATAAGACATGTCTTCTTGGAGATCAATCTCTTCGAAGTTGATGGTGCGGTCAGGAGTCTTGAAACACTTACGAAGCTGTGACACGTGAAACACGTCATGCACGTTTACGAAGTTGGATGGAAGCTCAAGTTGGTAGGCGAGATCGCCTCTTTTGCCAATGATCTTGAAAGGGCCCACGTATCTAGGGGCAAGCTTCCCTTTGACACCGAAGCGACGAGTACCTTTCATTGGAGAGACGCGGAGGTAGACATGGTCTCCGATCTCGAAAGCCAAGTCACGATGCTTGCTATCATAGTAACTCTTGTGGCGCGATTGCGCGGCTTTGAGATTTTCACGGATGACTTTACACATTTCTTCAGCTTCTGTGATTAAGTCATTGCCAAGAAGTTGGCGTTCACCAGTCTCTGACCAATTAAGAGGAGTACGACACTTTCTGCCATAGAGAATCTCGAATGGGGCCTTGCCCGAGCTTGCTTGGAAGCTGTTGTTGTAGGAGAACTCGGCATATGGAAGACAATCTTCCCACTTCATGCCCAAATAAATGACACAAGCCCTAAGCATATCTTCAAGGATTTGATTGACTCGCTCGACTTGTCCACTAGTTTGAGGATGGAAGGTTGTGCTGAAGCGTATGTTGGTGCCCATGGCCTTCTGGAAGGAATCCCAGATCTTAGAAGTGAATATGCTCCCACGATCTGAAGATATCAATTGCGGAATGTCATGCAAAGAGACAATCCTGGAGGTATATAGCTCTGCCAACTGAGCTGCTATGATAGATTCTTTGATAGGAAGAAAATGAACCACTTTAGTAAGCTTGTCAATGACAACAAAGATAGCATCATTGCCACGCTTGGACTTGGGAAATCCAGTCACGAAGTCCATCTCAATATGGTCAAACTTCCATTCTGGAATGGCAAGAGGTTGGAGGAGACCAGTTGGACGTTGGTGTTCTGCCTTCACTCTTCTGCAGACATCACATTCATTCACGAACTGAGCAATTTCTCGCTTCATTCGAGTCCACCAAAACGACTGCTTGAGGTCATTGTACATCTTCGTACTTCCAGGATGAATGGATAGAAGGGAATTGTGTGCCTCATTCATAATGACTTTCCGAAGATCACCTTTAGGAACCACAATTCGATCCTCGAAGAAAAGAGTATCTTTGGCATCAAGGCGATAGCACTTGTACTTGGGTTGGTTCTTTGCAATCCCATTCTTCACCTTCTTCACCGTTGCATCAAGAAGTTGTGCCTCACGATTCTGATCTTCCAAAGTAGAAGAGACTTGGAGGTTGGCAAGAAATCCTTGAGGAACAACTTGGAGATTCAATTTGCGGAAAGCTTCACAAAGGTCTGGTTGGAAGGGCTTGAGAATCAAACTGTTGTAGTAAGCCTTCTTGCTCAACACATCTGCAATGACAATGGCCTTGCCTGGAGTATATTCAGTACTCGGGTTGTACTCTTGAATCATTTCAACCCAACGAGTCTGTCTGAGGTTGAGGTTGGGTTGAGTGAAGATAAACTTGAGGCTCTTATGATCAGTGAAGATGTCCACTTTCCTTCCCAACAAGAGATGTCTCCATGTTAAAAGAGCATGTACAACTGCCGCCAACTCAAGGTCATGAGTGGGGTAGTTCTTTTCGTTGGGCTTCAACTGGCGAGAGGTATAGGCCACACCTTTATTCTCTTGCATTAACACAACACCGAGACCTTGCAGGGAAGCATCACAGAAAACCTCGAATGGTTTGGATTCATCAGGAGGAGTCAGAACTGGAGCTGTGGCTAACTTCTCTTTGAGGGTGTTGAAAGTGACGTCACATTCAGGCATCCAGACATATTTCACATGCTTCTGGAGGAGGTTGGAAAGAGGCTTTGCGATCTTAAAGAAATTCTCAACGAATCTTCGCCAATAGCTTGCAAGCCCAAGAAAGCTGCGGAGCTGCTTCACATTCTGAGGCGGTTCCCAATTCACAATTGTAGACACCTTCTCAGGATTAACAGCTATGCCCTTGGCGGAGATGATATGCCCAAGGTAGAGAACCTCATCGAGCCAAAAGTCGCACTTTGAAAACTTCGCATAGAACTGATGTTCTCTGAGTTTGTCGAGTACCAATCTCAAATGCTTGGCATGATCCTCCTTGTTCTTGGAAAAGACCAAAATATCATCAAGATACACCAAGACGAAATCATTTGTGTAAGGGTTGAAGATGAAGTTCATCATGCGAGAGAACATTGGAGGAGCATTGACAAGGCCAAAAGACATGACAGTGTATTCATAAGAACCATAGCTTGTTCTGAATGCTATCTTGGGGATATCTTATTCATGAATGCAAATCTGATGATAACCCATACGGAGGTCAAGCTTGGAGAATACTTGGGCACCTTTGAGTTTCTCGAAAAGCTCATTGATGTTGGGAAGTGGGTACTTGTTCTTTATTGTCTTGTTGTTCAATGGACGGTAGTCGACACAAAGTCGGTCTGTGCCATCCTTCTTCTTGACAAAAGAACACCACAACCCCATGGAGAAGAACTCGGTCGGATCAGACCCATACGCTCGTGTACATCGAGTTGTTTCTTCAGCTCCTTCAACTCTTCTGGTCCAAGCTTGTAAGGACATTTGCAAACAGGTTCCATGCCAGGCTCAATATCGATGACGAATTCAACTGGCCGGTGAGGAGGCATTCCCAGAAGCTCTTCTGGAAAGACGTCTTGATATTCACAAACATCTGGAATCTGAGATATGGCATTCAACTCGCCCTTCTCATTGAGAGAAAATAGCCTTCTGGAAAGACGTCTTGATATTCACAAACGACTGGAATCTGAGATATGGCATTCAACTCTCCCTTCTCATTGAGAGAAAACAGCCGAATGGTTTCATCACGAGCGGCATAGATGATCACATCCTCAGACGAGTGTGTCAATTGAATTTGCCTGGCAGCACAATCAAGCTGAGCCTTGTGCTTAGAAAGCCAGTCCATGCCGAGAATTAGATCAATATCCGAGTTACCCAGAACAATTGGAGAAGACAGAAACTTATAGTCACCCATCTTGATAGAAACATCCGGAACCATGGAGTTAGCGTTCATGCGTTTACCCGGTGAGACAACAGCTAACAGACTAGGCAAAACTTGGAAAGCCAACTCATGCTTAGATGCAAATGGTCTTGAGATGAAACTAAGCGATGCACCAGTGTCAAAAAGAACTTTTGCATGAATATCATTAACAGGAAGATTACCCATGATTACTTGAGTCCTCTGCCTGAGCTGCGTCCATCATGTTGACCTTTGCAAACTTGGGATTATGCTTGACCACTGCATTGCTGGCAGATCTCACAGGAGGAGGAGGCGGAAGACGCCTTTGGTTGAAGCATTTGTTTGCATAGTGCCCTTTCTGCTGACACTTGTTGCAAGTAACCTCTAAGAGCGGACAGTGATAAGGAGCACTTGACCTTGGAGCATGAGACGGAGCTTTGCTCTAATAGGCTAGGTTGGGTGGGTGGGAAGATCCATTACCACATTTACTCTTCTGCTGGTAAGGCTGACGGAATGGGGGAGGAGGAGGCAACCAGAATTTCTGTTGCTTAGCTGCCACTTGAGATGAAGAAGACGATTGAGTTGCATCCCTATCTCTCTTCTTAGAAGCATCGCACTTGAGGCGAGCAGCCTCTTGCTTTAGTGCCATGTTGTAGAATTCATCATACTTGGTCGGCTCAAAAAGCACGAGAGCTAATTGCAGATCTTCTCTGAGGCCACCTCTGAATTGATAAATCATGCTCTTCTCACCAAGGACGTCTTGTTTAGCAAAGCGAGCGAGCCTCTGAAACAGGATGTTGTATTGGTAAACAGACATGCTGGCTTGCTTGAGGTTGCGGAACTCCTCACGCTTACTCTCAGCAACACTTTGTGGAATGTGGTGAGCTTTGAAGTCTCGGCGGAAATCATCCCAGGTAATCACACGACCTCCTCTGAAATCTTTGTATTGTTGATACCACTCAGTAGCTTGGTCTTTGAGTTGGAACGAAGCAAACTTGACAAAGTCCTCAGGCCTGACATTGCTACACTTAAAATGTTTGCAGATATCCACGAGCCAGTCGTCGGCGTCTGTGGCCTCGACACAGTTGCTGAAAGACTTGGGCTGGTTTGCGAGGAACTGAATGAGGGTAGCAAACTGCGGCTGATTGTTGCCTTGGCCTTGATTTCCTTGGTTGCGCTCTTGCAAGAGTTGCAAAAGCATCTGAGTGTTGGCGTTGGTGGCGGCAATGACATCTTGTCATGCCTCCGGAGGTGGAGGTGGTGGCGGAGGTTCCGGATTCTGACGCGTTGGAGGAGCCATCCTGAAGAGGTTGACATCCCTTAGCATCTTGACAGACATATATTCAAGCTGAATCAATGGATCAAAATTGCAACATATAGCCTTAACATTCGAACAAGAATGAACGAATGAATTCCAAAGTAAGTGATCACACTTCCATAAGTTGAGAAGCCACTTAGATAAAGGTAGATGAATAAAACAACAAGGTACGAATATGAACAAATAATTGGTATGGATTACCCAATCACAAACCAAATATCTGCGGGAAGAAATACTAGAGCTACATGAATTCCCACCTATGAAACTCCCAAAACTTTTCGGTTATGCAATCAGGTGTTGAGGATACAGGGGAAGCATAATATCTCACCCAAAACTAGCAAATCCTACATCCAGCTGTATACATCCTTCAACACATAACTAAGAAACCTTCGGAAATCATTTACCTCAACCTTCAAAAAGAATCCGTTATACGAGTTATGGCAATACTCCCGAACTCCCGCCCCACTACTGGGTGGCGTCAAGGTTATCTCACCAACAACTGCATAAAGGAGATTTTCGATGTCGGCGAACTTAGGTATTCCAGAACTGCAACGATAAAATTGTGACGACAACACCTCGGAGCTCAACTCCCCGGGACACTACCACAACCCCTAAATGTCAGGAGGCACCAAGAACAATGTTCTCGTCACAAAACCATCGAAACGATTCCAAGATACCTGCGTGATCCTAAAAAAATCGTGAAATTTGAGGAGAGAAGAGTCAAAACTCTACGTCAGGAGGCCTCACCAGAGCGACGAAGGGACTGGGGAGTAAAAAGAATCCTACTCTCCGATATATATAATCCTATAAGACTCAAAACATTTTTTTCTATACTCAACAACGCCAGCGATTTGATCAAGCAGGGGGCTCCTAAGTCGGGGAAGGCTATGATTACCAACTTGTAACACCCACGATGCGGCTATATCTCCCACGTGTCGGGGGACGACTTAGAGGCATAACCACATGGTAGGCATGTCGCAAGAGGGGTAATCTACACATCCCATGTACTGAATAAGGAAGGGATAAAGAGTTGGCGTACAATCGCCACTTCACACAATACATAAATATAGCATTACATCATCCAGAATACAATCAAGGTCCGACTACGGAACCAAATAAAGAAAGACAACCCCAAATGCTAGATCCCCGATCGCCCCAACTGGGCTCCTCTACTGATCGTCCGGAAAAGACACATAGTAACGTCCCGAATCCTCGTCGAACTCCCACTCGAGTTCGGTAGCGTCCCCTGTACTGGCATCATCGGCACCTGCATCTGTTTGGAAGTAATCTGTGAGTCACGGGGACTCAACAATCTCACACCCTCGCGATCAAGACTATTTAAGCTTATGGGTAGGAAAATGTAGTGAGGTGGAGCTACAGCAAGCACTAGCATATATGGTGGCTAACTTACGCAAATGAGAGCGAGAAGATAAGCAAAGTATGGTCGAGAAGCTATACAGATCAAGAAATGATCCTGAAACTACTTACGTTCAAGCATAACACGAGACCGTGTTCTCTTCCCGGACTCCGCCAAAAAGAGACCATCACGGCTACACACGCGGTTGATTCATTTTAATTAAGTTAAGTTTCAAGTTTTCTACAACCGGATATTAACAAATTCCCATCTGCCCATAAACGCGGGCACAACTTTTGAAAGTTCAAAACCCTGCAGGGGTGTCCCAACTTAGTCCATCACAAGCTCTCACGGTCAACGAAGGATACTCCTTCTCCCAGGAAGACCCGATCAGACTCGGAATCCCGGTTTACAAGACATTTCAACAATGGTAAAACAAGACCAGCAAAGCCACCCGAATGTGCTGACAAATCCCGATAGGAGCTGCACATATCTCATTCTCGGGGCACACCGGATTGTCCAAGATTCCGGTAGGCCAACCCAGCGTTGCCCCTGGTGGCCACCGGCTACTGACAGGTTTAACCAACACTAAGAGGAGCACTGGCCCGGGGGTTTAAAATAAAGATGACCCTTGAGTCCATGGAACCCAAGGGAAAAAGGATTAGGTGGCAAATGGTAAAACCAAGGTTAGGCCTTGCTGGAGGAGTTTTATTCAAGGCGAACTGTCAAGGGGTTCCCATAATACCCAACCGTGTAAGGAACGCAAAATCAAGGAACATAACACCGGTATGACGGAAACTAGGGCGACAAGAGTGGAACAAAACACCAGGCATAAGGCCGAGCCTTCCACCCTTTACCAAGTATATAGATGCATTAAAGTAAACAAGATATAATAATGATATCCCAACAATATCCATGTTCCAACACGGAACAAACCCCATCTTCACCTGCAAACTAGCAACGCTATAAGAGGGGCTGAGCAAAGCGCTAACATAGCCAAACAACGGTTTGCTAGGAAAGGTGGGTTAGAGGCTTGTCATGGCAATATGGGAGGCATGGTATAGCAAGTGGTAGGTATCGCGGCATAGGAAAAGAGCGAACAACTAGCGAGCAAAGATAGAAGTGATTTCGAGGGTATGGTCATCTTGCCTGCAAAGTTCTCCGAGTTGACGAAAGCTTGATCCTCATAAGCATACTCAACGGGTTCCTCGATCACGTACTCGTCTCCTGGCTCTACCCAAGGTAAGAACACAAGCAAAGGAAGACAACAATCAACCACGATGCAATGCGCAAGCAACATGATGCAAAACATGGCATGCTATGCGGGATGTGATATGCAGTGCATATGCGAGCTCCGGAAGGAAAAGATTGATCAAGGCATCAACTTGGCAAACCAAGTGTGCCTCTAGAAACATGAGTTGATTTCGGTCGAAATCAATATAAAGATCACCGGAATCGGATGCACAATTTGCAAATGGCAAGCAAAACAAGAATGACACAATTCTGCGATTAACAGCACGATGCCATCTAGAATGCAACAAGAAACTAAGCTACTGTACTCCAACATAGCAACAAAGCACATGTCAGTGATCTACTCAAGATGGTTGACAAAAGATGAACATTGAGCTATGGGAAAAACACACAAAAACAGGTTCAAACAAGCATGGCAAAAGTGCAAGAGATATCAACATCACAGACTTAGGGAAAATACTAACATGCCAAGAATTAACATCAGGAAGCAATGTTTAGAGCAAGCAAACAACATGCTACAGGAACAAAACATAGAAAACAAAGGCATGGCATGAATCTACTGAAAGCATAGAACAAAAGTCCCTTACTGACCATAAGCCAAAAGGATCAGAAGATATTATGGAACCCATGTAAACATAGCAAGTTTTGCAGATTCAGACTTAGCAGAAAACTGGGCATGGCATAAACAGAAATATGAAGGCATCTTTGTGAGCTCGATTCACCCATCACAAAGCCTCGCATGACAAAATAAGCATACTACCAGCAAGAATACATGATCATGAAGCTAACCAAAGCAAGAACAAGCTCATAGCATGCATGGATCAACTACAACAACCTTGGCAAAATTGATTAACACGTAAATAATCTGCCAGGAACATTTTATAGCAAAGGTAGAGCAAGATTAAGTAATCCTAGGGCACTCCATAAATGCAAACAGGGGCATGGATGGACAGAGAATAAACATATGTCCAAATCATCCTTACTGAAGATACTCAAAACAAGCATGGATCACTCTATAGCAACATGAATACATGGCATAAAAATAACAACAGAGCAATGACTGTGAAATTCTAAGTCCCTGAAATCAGCAATATCACGAGAGCTACTTTGCATGCTTGTGCTAGTCACCACATTGATCACAAAAATACATGGTATACACCCCTGTAAAGATGGCATGGCATATCCCAAAACACATATAGAGCTCATGCCCATATGCAGCACACAACAAATGTAGCAAAAATGACAAATGCTCATATTCTGCTAAGAATCAGCACCTATCATTTTATAGCACTCTTGCATCAACTATTTGGGCATCAAGATGAACTCAAACAAACATGTCACAAATGAATGAGATGAAGAACACATCATGATGAACATTTTGATATATTGCACACACAAAACGGAGCTGTATGCAACAAGTTATGGCACGATGAACAGGGGCTGAAAATGCTAGGGGAAAAGACTTAGAGAAAATCAACCTCTCCGAAAGTCAACGGGATCTAGGGTTTGCACGTGGAACGAGGTTCGCCAGGGAACTGGCCGGATTGCGTCCTCGCGGTGGCCGGAGTAGGACAGGGCGGCGCCGGAGAACGTAGGAGTGTCGGATCGCAAAACGGACAACGAGGAAAATACTCGGATGCATGAGATGCACATGATGACATGATATGAAATGCATTACATGAACAAAATGCAAATGAAGACAAAACCCAACCACGAGGGAATCTCATAACTTAACACCGAAAATGGCAAGAGTCGGAGTACAAATATGGTAAGTTACATCCGGGGTGTTACAAAACTGATCGCACGGGTGCGTGCATTGCTATAACCGGTGAGCAGTTGACCTCACATCTGGAGGCTCCAACGTGTACGTGACCTCGACATGTTCCATTCATGCGTCGTCCAATTTTCTTTCTGCTCCTTGGAGGAAGAGGAGGAAGATTCCACTGCAGAGCTGGACCAGGACCAGCAGGCAGAAAGAATCTCTTTCCCCGCGGTTTCTTCCATGTGTTGGTGAAACGCGGCAAATTTTTGTGTTTTGACCTTTTTCTGAAACCTATTTGAGATCTGACCCTAGTTTGAAATTTTTTCGAGATCTGACCCTTTTGCTACCGCTAGGGTCCATGGCGGTAGGGTGTAACAGCCTACCACCATGGACCTTAGCGGTAGGAACCATCCCTACCGCCAACATACTAGCGGTAGCCTGTACAACCCTGCCGCCAAGGTGTTTGGCGGTAGGACGAGCACACACCGTGTTCAACACTTAGGAGAATTTTGTGGTAGGTCATGCAACCCTACCGTCAGGTATCTTGGCGGTAGGCTGTTAGACCCTACTGCCATGGACCTTGGTGGTAGCAAAAGGGTCAGATCTCGAAATTTTATCAGACTAGGGTCAGATCTTGAATAGATAGCAGAAAAGGGTCAAAACACGAAATTTAGCCGCGAAACGCTAGCTCAACGAGGAAGATGCCGCCTAGCCTAGGCTACAATAGTGCTGCCAATGCCATCATGTCATGTCTCCATTACCGTCGGCAACATCATCTGCACGAGCATATGCATGTTTACTTGGCTCATGAGTCGCTTGCTGGAGGAGGAAGACTTGACTTGTCATCACGGATCGGCATCGGCCGATGGCAAGTAAGCAATTAACTAGTCGCGGTGTAGCATCGGTAGCGTGTACTCTTAGAAACGCATCCAGACTGACACTGTCTTGCTCCAGCTTTGGGCAACAACGAACCCGCATGGGCGTCTAGTCTGTGCATTCAGTTGCAGATCTCCAACGCACACCGCCAAATTGTGACCTGGTTGTTTGTCTATATATATACTTTTATTTTGTGTTGATCAAATTGCAATGGCACTGGTTTCACCTGGCATGACATGCAATGCACTGAATCTGGTGTCCCCCTGAACCTTGAACTAGGAACGAGAGAGAGAGGGCGGGCAAGACACACTGAATTTTTTCCGTTACGTATACACTGCAGCTTTTTTGCTCCTTCTTCACCATTTTATTCAGTTCAAAAGAGAAATCATGTCATCGCTCTTGCTCCACTACCAACCATGCCATCCCACGATCCAAGGTGCTGCTAGGCATCCTACAATGCCACAGGGGAGTGCACAGACCGCCTTTTCCAAACATGAGCTAACAAACTTTTCAAAGAAATCACTAACAGAAAACGACATGGGAAAAGGTTGTCGTGTGCCAGCGACTTGGGCCGCTAAACGCTGGCATGGCAGGCTTTTTCTCCTGTGCTTGGTCAGACTCTGCCAGACCGGTTTTAAGGCATCATTCTCCCTCTGAGCCTTGTTGAAGGAGCTTCGGGGTTGTTTGGTTCCTAGACACACTTTGTCACACTTTATCACACTTAACCTTAGGCAACTTTGATCAAATTAGGTAAGTGTTTGGTTCTAGCCGCACCTAAGACGCGAATTTTTGTATGAGCAATGAACCCCACATGTCATACACACAAAAAGTGTGGCAAGATTCCCTTAGGCAAGCCAAAATGTGGCTAACAATTTGAGCAACTCAACTAAGGCAAGTGTGGCAAATGTGGAAAAAATCATGTGGCAACTTATGGCAAAGATAGTCACAATCCAAACAGCCCATTCGTGTCGACGATTCCCACCTTGTCGTGCTGCTCTTGGACCCAACATGACCCGAGGGACTTGGCCAGGATGTCTGTCTTCCGCTCCTCCATTTTGATGGACTCCACGACCGCCATGCCTTCTCAAGGCAATGACGTATCAATGTGCCGCCTAAACAAATGTAACTACTCACAAAGCATATTGATGTTCATAATCAGTTAATTGCGTGTATGATTCTCCCTCTATAAAAAGATAATTGCATCCTTAATCTTGTATTCTAAGTACTTTGTGGGTTCAACTGTTAGTACAGTGTACATTATTTGCAGGCTGGCTATAGATTCGTATAGAAAGTTAGAAAAGAAACGAATCCATCCTTAATCTTGTATTCTAAGTACTCTGTGGGTTCCACTCCCACTACAGTAGCGAAAGAAGTATATATTTAAAAAATATAAAAAGCTACAGTTTAGGACAGAATTCAAACTCAGGCCACCGCGCTGCAAGCATGTGGCCCGGACCAGTACACCAAGTGTTCATTGCAGACGATGCAGGAGATAAACCTTTATAGCAATGAGTCCGTCCGTTGCAACGGATCCAAAGTAGAATAATACATATTCATAAATTTGAAAGAGAACAGTTTAGTTTTGATATACATATCACTAAAAATATCTTATGTTTCACTCCAAATATATTTTTTCGGCTGTTTTGATGAGGTAAGGGAGGAATGTGGTTGGTTTCAAGATACTAAGGGATTTTGTGTAAACTGGAGCAGAGAAGTGGGAATTGCTGCAGAAGGCCACAACTTACATCACAGTCGTTAGATGCAGATTAATGGTTAGAAATGGCGGATGCCAGACACACCATCATCACCAACTGAGTCTTTTATATATTAGGAGTATAAGTATAAGTACTATAGGAGTAGGAGTAGAGGAAAAACCGAGTTGGTGATGATGGTGTGCCTGCCATCTTATAGTATAGACCGTCCGATCTATATCTGAGGGATAGAAATCAAACTATGACAATTTTACAAAAGATACCCGCACCTCTCTCCATATTTACAGATAAGGCCTTGCCTCGTTCATCCTTATCTCCCATAACCTCATTGACGAGCAGTTAAAAAAGAAAGTCTCTAGAACAATCTGGCATGGTGGCCGCTGCCAGCGCCGTCCATCTCCATGCCTCCACCCAGTCCGACCACCATTCACCACCATGCCCCACTCCTCACCTTATTTATCTTCTTTCTCGAGATATCATTTTTTTTGATGAAATGGTCGAGATACCATGTTTCCGATAAAATTCTTGAGATATTATTAGTTTTTACACATGGGATTACTCCTGCATGGGTCAATCGCAATAGATGTTTTGTGAAAAAATGCATCTTGATATTCCGTGCAATGCATGTGCATCTTGCTAGTTTTTTTGCATATAATTCTAAACACCACGTAGACACGGTCTTTGACCATTTTACAACTATGTTAGTATCATTGTTAGTGGTCAGTCGGTGCAAGCTATAGCCCCGGGTATTTTAACCTTTTTTAGTAATGATATCTGGCGATTGTTCGCCACAAGCTCAATCATGGTGAATCCCACGTAACTGTCAGATTTCCATCCGACGGTGGCCTGTTTTTAAGCCATAGTATTTGACAAAACCACCACCCTTACACACATACTGTAACTGCGTCACGGGAGTTTGCAACCGCCATGTCTGCCAGTGAACGTTTGCTGGGGATTGGAGTTAGCACCGATGGCGGTTCGTAGTCATTCCATGCTCGGGCATTGAAGTTTGTAACTATTTTAGACTAGAATATACTAATCCTCCGGTGCTAGTAGTAGAGCAGAGTCCTACTGCACTATTACTCTAGTGAAGCAAGTTAGGGCATAGTAGTAGGTACTGTAGGGAGTACCAGTACTATGATCACTCAAGCAAGTTGTCCGACATCGATATGACCCTACGTTGCTGGTACGTGTCTCGTAAGTCAAGCGGCGTGCTGTAGTCATCATCACCTGTCCACTTCCCGCAGCACATATTCGCTTCTCCATCCTTGTCTGCACATAATCGTCCAATCTTCCATCCCCTCTAAGGCGCCTCCCCCTTTTCCGAAATCCATGCATTAACAATGGCAAAACCGAGCAGCGTCCGCCGAAAGAGTGGCTGTAATTCGCTCCCCACAGAGGTAATCAAGCTCATTGTTTCACGTGTGGACAATCTCAGTACCATACCGCTCGCCGCGTGCCCATCGGGGCTGTACCGTTTACTCAAAGCCCTCAAGTCGGAGCTTTTTAAGCCAGCTCCTTGCTTGCGGATGCCGCCTGATCTTCAGAAACGGCGTCACGCAGCATAACGATCATAGGGTGGCGAGCATCAACCCTCTTGACTACGATCTGATCCCCGTCACCCTCAACTACATTAACGGTATGTACTGGGTCGGCATGAACACGTCTTGGATGGTGCTCATCGATGGTGGTGGAAGATGGGTGCTTGTGGAGGTCTACACCTGGCGATTGATCCCCCTTCCTTCGATTAACACTGCACTGCTTTGGCACCGTGATAACCCACAAGTATAGGGGGATCAATTGTAGCCTCTTTCGATAAGTAATAGTGTCAAACCCAACGAGGATCTAAAGGTAGGACAAATATTCCCTCAAGTTCTATCGACCACCGATACAACTCTACGCACGCTTAACGTTCGCTTTACCTAGAACAAGTATGAAACTAGAAGTACTTTGTATGTGTTTTTGGATAGGTTTGCAAGAATATAAAGTGCACGTAAATAAAAAGTAGGGGTTGTTTAGATAAAGAAGCAATAAAGTTAGTATAGAGAGTATGAAAAAGTGGTGGTAGGAGTTGCGAAATTGTCCCTAAGCAATTGACTACGTTACTAGACCGATAGCAAGTTTTATGTGGGAGAGGCCACTGCTAGCATGTCATCCCTGATTTGGAATTCTATGCACTTATGATTGGAACTATTAGGAAGCATCCGCAACTACTAACGTTCATTAAGGTAAAACCCAACCATAGCATTAAGATATATTGGTCCCCCTTCAATCCCGTATGCATCAATTTCTATGCTAGGCTGAAGTTTCTGTCACTCTTTCCCTCCAATACATAGTCCTATCAACATACAACTAACCCTATGGTGTGATCCACGCGCGCGCTCATATGATGGGCACCAAAGGACAATAACATAACCACAAGCAAATTAAATCAATCATAGCAATTCATCAACCACCGATAGGACAACGAAAATCTACTCAGACATCATAGGATGGCAATACATCATTGGATAATAATATGAAGCATAAAGCACCATGTTCAAGTAGAGGGTACAGCGGGTTGAGGGAGAGTGGACCTCTGTAGATAGAGGGGGGAAGGTGATGGAGATGTTGGTGAAGATGGCGGAGGTGTTGGTGAAGATCGCGGTGATGATGATGGTGGCCACGGCAGCGTTCCGGAGCCACCGGAAGAGAATAGGAGAGGGGGCCCCTTCTTCTTCTTCTTCTTCTTCTTCTTCTTCTTCTTCTTCTTCTTCTTCTTCCTTGACCTCCTCCCTATATGAGAGAAGGGTTTCCCCTCTGGTCCTTGGCCTCCATGGCGGCGGAGGGGCGAGAGCCCCTCCAAGATTGGATATGTCTCTCTGTCTCTTTCTGTTTCTACGTTCTCAGATTCTGCCCTTTCACCGTTTCTTATATTCCCGTATATCCGTAACTCCGATTTGGGCTGAAATTTTAACACGATCTCTATCCGGATATTAGCTTTCTTGCGGCGAAAGAAGGGCACCAACCGCCTTACAGGGTGGCCACGAGGATCAGGGGGCGCCTGCCCCCCTGGGGCGCGCCCCCTGCCTCATGGCCCCCTCGTGCATCGTCTCGCGTTGATTTTTCTTCCCAAAATCGCATATATTCCAAAAAAAATCTCCGTCTGTTTTTATCCCATTTGGACTCCGTTTGATATGGATTTACTGCGAAACAAAAAAATATGCAACAAACAGGAACTGGCACTGGGCACTGGATCAATATGTTAGTCCCAAAAATAGTATAAAAAGTTGCCAAAAGTATATGAAAGTTGTAGAATATTGGCATGGAACAATCAAAAATTATAGATACGACGGAGACGTATCAACATCCCCAAGCTTAATTCCTGCTCGTCCTCGAGTATGTAAATGATAAAAAAATTGATGTGGAATGCTACCTAGCATAATCTTGATCGCATATCTAATCATGGCATGAATATTAAGACACGAGTGATTCAAAGCAATAGTCTATCATTTGACATTAAGATAATAATACTTAAAGCATACTAATAAAGCAATCATGCATTTTCAAAATAACATGGCCAAAGAAAGTTATCCATACAAAATCATATAGTCTATCTATGCTCCATCTTCACCACACAAAATATTCAAATCATGCACAACCCCGATGACAAGCCAAGCAATTATTTCATACTTTTGATGTTTTCAAACCTTTTCAACTTTCACGCAATACATGAGCGTGAGCCATGGACATAGCACTATAGGTGGAATAGAATATGATGGTGGAGGTTGTGTGGAGAAGACAAAAGGGGAGAAAGTCTCACATCGATGCGGCTAATCAACGGGCTATGGAGATGCCCATCAATTGATGTCAATGTGAGGAGTAGGGATTGCCATGCAACGGATGCACTAAGAGCTATAAGTGTATGAAAGCTCAAACTGGAAACTAAGCGGGTGTGCATCCAACTTGCTTGCTCATGAAGACCTCGGGCATTTGAGGAAGCCCATCATTGAGAAAATTCCTTATTTGACACTATCTTAAAATCTGCTTCCTTATTTGACACTGGAAAAGTTTTTCTTCCCTATTTGACACAAGTTCTAAATTTTATTTCCTATATGACATTTTGAGCCTAAATGACACCTAAAAAGACTCTTTTGCCCCTCATGTGGTATGTGTGTGGGGGGCAATAGCGCGCACACGCAGCATCAGTGCGAGGGCAGGAGCACACACGCAGCAACGCATACACATGCACCAACACACAACGCACGCGCACACACACGCAACAACACACGCGCGCGCATGCACACACACACACACACGCAGCAACACACATGCACGCGCACACACACGCAACAACACACACTTCACGCAGCACACACACACGCAGCAGCAGCACACACACGCAGGCAGCACATAGGCACACAACCGCACACACACGCGCGTGTGCGCACGTACACACGCAGTAGCAAACACACGCAGCAGCACACATGCAGCAGCAGCACACACGCAGGCAGCACATAGGCATGCAACAGCACACACACACGCACGCACGCACGTACACACACAACAGCAAACACACACGCAGCAGCACACATGCACACACACATGCAGCAGCAGCACACATGTGCGCGTGCACCCACACACGCAACAGCACACGCGCGCGCACACACATACCACATGAAGGGCAAAATCGTCTTTTCAGGTGTCATTTAGGCTCAAAATGGACAAAAGTGTCGTATAGGGAATAAAATTTAGGACTAGTGTCAAATAGGGAAGAAGAACTTTTCCAGTGTCAAATAAGGAACCAGATTTTAAGACAGTGTCAAATAAGAAATTTTCTCCCCATCATCGGAATATACAAGCCAAGTTCTATAATGAAAATTCCCACTAGTATATGAAAGTGATAACTCAATGAAACTCTCTATATGAAGAACATGGTGCTACTCTGAAGCACAAGTGTGGTAAAAGGATAGTAACATTGCCCCTTCTCTCTTTTCTTTCTTTTTTTTTTTTATTTTTTTCTCTTTTTTTGGTGGGCTTCTTTGGCATCTTTTTTTATTTGGGCTTCTTTGGCCTCTTTTATTTATTTTTAAAGTCTGGAGTCTCATCCCGATGGGGGAATCATAGTCTCCATCATCCTTTCCTCATTGGGGCAATGCTCTAATAATGATGATCATCACACTTTTATTTACATACAAAGATATGACTCTATATCAATGCCTCCGGCGGTGTACCGAGATGTGCAATGATCTAGCATAGCAATGAAAACAAAAAATGGACAAGCCATGAAAACATCATGCTAGCTATCTTACGATCATTGATACGTCTCCGTCGTATCTACTTTTCCAAACACTTTTGCCCTTGTTTTGGACTCTAATTTGCATGATTTAAATGGAACTAACCCAGACTGACGCTGTTTTCAGCAGAATTGCCATGGTGTTATTTATGTGCAGAAACAAAAGTTCTCAGAATGACCTAAAACTTCACGGAGATTATTTTTGGAAATAATAAAAAATACTGGCAAACGATCAAGACCAGGGGGCCCACACCCTAGCCACGAGGGTGGGGGGGCACGCCCCCCTACCTCGTGGGCCCCCTGGAGCTCCTCCGACCTCAACTCCAACTCTATATATTCGTGTTCGGAGAAAAAAAATCAAGGAGAAGGATTCATCTCGTTTTACGATACGGAGCCGCCGCCAAGCCCTAAACTCTCTTGGGAGGGCTGATCTAGAGTCTGGTCGGGGCTCCGGAGAGGGGAATCCGTCGCCATCGTCATCATCAACCATCCTCCATCACCAATTTCATGATGCTCACCATCGTGCATGAGTAATTCCATCGTAGGCTTGCTGGACGGTGATGGGTCGGATGAGATTTATCATGTAATCTAGTTAGTTTTGTTAGGGTTTGATCCCTAGTATCCACTATGTTCTGAGATTGATGTTGCTATGACTTTGCTATGCTTAATGCTTGCAACTAGGGCCCGAGTGCCATGATTTCAGATCTGAACCTATTATGTTTTCATGAATATATGTGAGTTCTTGATCCTATCTTGCAAGTCTATAGTCACCTACTATGTGTTATGATCCGGCAACCCCGAAGTGACAATAATTGGGACCACTTCAAGTGATGACCATAGTTTGAGGAGTTCATGTATTCACTATGTGTTAATGCTTTGGTCCGGTACTGTATTAAAAGGAGACCTTAATATCCCTTAGTTTTCGCTAGGACCCCACTGCCACGGGAGGGTAGGACAAAAGATGTCATGCAAGTTCTTTTCCATAAGCACGTATGACTATATTTGGAATACATACCTACATTACATTGATGAATTGGAGCTAGATCTGTGTCACCCTAGGTTATGACTGTTACATGATGAACCACATCCGGCATAATTCTCTATCACCAATCCATTGCCTACGACCTTTTCATATATTGTTCTTCGCTTGTTTACTTTTCCGTTGCTATTATTACCATCACTACAAAATAACAAAAACATTACTTTTGCTATCGTTACCTTTTGCTACCATTACCACTAGTATCATATTACTTTGCTACTAAATACCTTGCTGCAAATATTAAGTTTCCAGGTGTGGTTGAATTGACAACTCAGCTGCTAATACTTGAGAATATTCTTTGGCTCCCCTTGTGTCGAATCAATAAATTTGGGTTGAATACTCTACCCTCGAAAACTGTTGCGATCCCCTATACTTGTGGGTTATCAAGACTATTTTCTGGCGCCGTTGCCGGGGAGCATAGCTCTATTCTTTGAGTCACTTGGGATTTATATCTGCTTATCATTATGAAGAACTTGAGAGATCCAAAAACCAAGATTTATCCCTCAACTACGAGGGGAGGTAAGGAACTACCATCTAGCTCTGCACTTGATTCACCTTCTGTTTTGAGTAAGCTTGCGACACCTAAACCTGCTTCTGCTATTAATTCTGATATGTCACATATTATTGATGATGCGACTTCTGCTATGCATGATACTTATGATGAAACTACTTCTATGCTTGATACAACTTGTGCCACTTGGTGAATTTCTTGATGAACAAGTTGCTAGGGCTAGAGAGAATGAAATTATTGAAACTGATAATACTGATGAAAGTGATTATGAAGGCTCTCCTAATAAATATGAATTACCTGTTGTGCCTGAGGGATATGTTATGGATGAAGAAACTAAAAGAGACTTTCTTGCTTGCAATGATAGAAGTGATCTTGAGAAATTATTAGCTAAGCTTAAACAAAAAACTCTGAATGCTAGAATGAAATATGATCCTGCTTATGCTACTTCACCTATCTTTGTTACTGGTAAGGATTATGAATTCTCTATTGATCCTGATATAATTTCTTTGGTTGAATCTGATCCTTTTTATGGCTATGAATCTGAAACTGTTGTGGCACATCTTACTAAATTAAATGATATAGCCACCCTGTTCACTAATGATGAGAGAACTCGCTACTTTTATATTCTTAAAATATTTCCGTTCTCATTAAAGGGTGATGCTAAGATATGGTTTAATTCTCTTGATCCTGGTTGTGTGCGTAGTCCCCAGGATATGATTTATTACTTCTCTGCTAAATATTTCCCTGCTCATAAGAAACAAGCTGCCTTAAGGGATATATATAATTTTGTGCAAATTGAAGAAGAGAGTCTTCCACAAGCTTGGGGAGGCTTCTCCAATTACTTAATGCTTTGCCTGATCATCCTCTTAAGAAAAATGAAATACTTGATATCTTTTATAATGGACTAACCGATGCTTCTAGAGATTACCTGGATAGTTGTGCTGGTTCTGTTTTCAGGGAAAGAACACCGGATGAAGCTGAAATTCTATTGAATAATATGTTGACAAATGAAAATAATTGGACACTTGCTGAGCCAGCTCCTGAGCCAACTCCTGAGCCTATTCCTAAACCAACTCCGAAGAAGAGGGGTGTTCTATTTCTCAGTCTTGAAGATATGCAAGAGGCAAAGAAATCTATGAAAGAAAAGGGTATTAAAGCTGAAGATGTTAAGAATTTACCTCCTATTGAAGAAATACATGGTCTTAATTTACCGCCTGTTGAACAAATATATAGTTTTAATCCATCGCCTACTGAAGAAACACATGGTCTTGATAACCCGACATAGGTAGTAAAGGTAAATTCTCTCCATAGATATGATAAAGTTGAAATCCCATTTACTAAGTTTGCTAGCCCATGCTTAGATGAGTTTGATAAATTTATGGTTAAGCAAGAAGACTTCAATGCTTACTTTGGTAGAGAATTAAAACGCAGTGCTGATATGCTTGAACACTTGGGTGATTATATGGCTAATGTCAAAGGTGAACTTAAACTTATTAGTAAACATGCTTCTATGGTTACCACTCAAGTAGAACAAGTACTTAAAGCTCAAAATGATTTGCTCAATGAATTCAATAGTAAGAATAAGGATAATGCTGTCAGAGTTATGACTAGAGGTGGTAAAATGACTCGGGAACCTTTGTATCCTGAAGGCCACCCTAAGAGAATTGAGCAAGATTCTCAGAGAAATAATATATATGCACCTAGTCCTTCTAAAAGGAAGAAAAAGAAAAATGATAGGACTTTACATGCTTCTAGTGAACCTATTGTTGAAACACCTGAGAATCCAAATGATATTTCTATTTCTGATGCTGAAACACAATCTGGTAATGAACATGAAACTAGTGATAATGTAAATGATAATGTTCATGTTGATGCTCAACCTAGTAATGATAATGATATAGAAATTGAACCTGTTGTTGATCTTGATAACCCGCAATCAAAGAATCAACGTTATGATAAGAAAAACTTTGTTGCTTGGAAACACGGTAAAGAAAGAGAACCATGGGTTCAAAAACCCATGCCTTTTCCTCCCAAACCATCCAAGAAAAAGGATGATGAGGATTTTGAGCGCTTTGCTGAAATGATTAGACCTATCTTTTTGCGTATGCGATAAACTGATATGCTCAAATGAATCCTTATGCTAAGTACATGAAAGAAATTTTTACTAATAAAATAAAGATACCGGAAGCTTAAATTTCCACCATGCTTGCTAATTATACTTTTAAAGGTGGAATAACAAAAAAAACTTGGAGATCCAAGAGTACCCACTATACCATGCTCCATTAAAAGATACTATGTTAAAACTGCTTTATGTGATCTTGGAGCTGGTGTTAGTGTTATGCCTCTCTCTTTATAGCATAGACTTGATTTGAATAAGTTGACACCTACTGAAATATCTTTGCAAATGACTGATAAATTAACTGCTATACCTGTCGGTATTTATGAGGATGTGCCTGTTGTGGTTGCAAACGTTACTCTTTTAACGAACTTTGTTATTCTTGATATTCCCAAGGACGATAGTATGTCTATTATTCTTGGAAGACCCTTTTTGAATACTGCAGGGGCTGTTATTGATTGCACCAAAGGCAATGTCACTTTTCATGTTAATGGTAATGAGCACACGGTACACTTTCCGAGGAAACAACCTCAAGTCCACAGTATCAATTCTATTGGAAAAATTCCAACAATTACTATTGGAGGTTTTGAATTTCCTATTCCTAGTATTAAGAAGAAAAATGATATTCTTATTGTTGGGGATGTGCATATCCCCATTGAGGTAACCTAGTGGTATTCGAAAATTCTCCGGTTCCATGTTACTCGGAATGAGTTTGTTAACAAGACCTGATCAACCTTGTTAGTGGATTCCTTTTGATGAGCATGAGATGGATGAATTTAGAAAACACAACTCTCTGTACCCTCCTTTTACTTTCTATTATTTATATTAAATAAAATAAAAATAGTATTTTCTGTCTGTTCTCTGAATTATCCGTGCAATATAAAAATACCCCAAAAATAAAAGTTCTCCAAATGCCCTGAAATTTAAATATGATTTTTTTCTGAAATATTTGAGAATATTTGGCACTGAGAACACAACGGGGGGCATCCACCTGGCCACGAGGGTGGAGGGTGCGCCCTACCCCCCTGGGCGCGCCCCCTTGCCTCATGGGCCCACGGTGGCCCTCCTCCACTTATTGCTGCACCCACACACTCCTTCTTCCTCCCACAAACACCATTATCCAGCTTAAGCACGAGTTCTAGCTCATTTTACTGCGATTTTCGATCTCCTTGCTCAAAGCACCTCTCACAAAACTGCTTTGGGGGATTGTTCCTTGGTATGTGACTCCTCCAATGGTCCAATTAGTTTTTGTTCTAGTGCTTTATTCATTGCATATTTGTGCTGCTTAGGTGACCCTGTTCTTGAGCTTGCATGTCAAATTTATGTGGTTCCAAGTAGTTTTGATGCATGATATAGGCTCTAGGCACTTGTAGGAGTCGTTCCTATCAATTTTGTTGAGTTTGGTTCACTTTTATTTGAAGTTACTGAAAATTTCAGATTTTTTCAGAAAATAATGACGAGATTTTTGAGGGGCTCATCGAGGCAAAGCTCGAAGGAAAAGCAAAATGAAGAAGCAAAGAGGCCAAAATATAATCTGCCTCGCATCGCGGAGGTTCGGCCGTGTGAATGGCCTTGTGATGATTTCTTGAGAGCGGCCGGGATTTATGATGATTTCTATGAGTTGGCTGAGAATGCAGGCCTCACCGCCTTTCTCCACGACCAGCGCGAACAGTATCTCTTATTCACCAATATCTTTGTGCAAAACTTTCATTTCCATGCTAGGAGCTCACCACCTACGGTGGAGTTTTATTTATATGATGAGCAAAAGGAGATGTCACTTCATGATTTTTGTCGGGTTTGTTTGATCCCTTTCGAGGGCATCATAGAGGAACCACATTGCGGCGATGTGGATAGGTTTATTGATACCATCACTGTAGGGGAAACGAGGAAGGTTTCCGATGCACGAACTACTAGCATACACTTTCCTGTTCTACGTTACTTTGCTATATTTGCTAGTAGATGCTTAATTGGGCACGGAAACTGTGGAAACCTGAGTGCCCCCGATATTGTTATTTTGTGCCACGCCTTATTTCGTGATGATACATTCAGCCTGGGTGCTATTATTGCAAAGCGGTTAAATCTTAACCGTACTAAGGGCCCCGTCTTTGGAGGCATCTTCGCCTCGCGCCTAGCTGCACATTTTAACATACCTATCAGGCATTACGAGAAGGAAGAAAAATTGCTGCCTCCTGTTTATTTAGATTATAAGAGTATGGTAGCACACGATTTTATTGTTAAGAATAGGGAAAATGAGCTCAAATACAAATTGTTCTTTGATAAACATCATCCTGAGACTATTACCCTGCCTGCTCCTTCCTTGTTTGATTTATCTGTAGGCAAGTACCTTGTTCCGTTGGAGGCTATTCACGCCTACCGGAACCCTACATCAGGCACAGAGCCAGAGTCGGAACCACAAATTGATCCTCCACGATAGTCTAATTACCAGTGGGATCCGGAGATGATTGCCAACCAGTGACAATCAGAGTCTTCTTCGCAGTATGACCCCAACTATTACTATGGATATCCGCCAGGCCAACCGTGGCCATAGACCAACTTAGGCAAAAGCCTAAGCTTGGGGGAGTACGTATTTCTCACCGACATTACATTCATGTTCACACACTCATTGCTAGATGTCGGTGCTCATACTTTTTCATTGTAATATCCATGCTAGTTTATTTCCTTTTTATGCTTTCTTCTTGTGTGTTTGATAAACCTTAAGAAAAACCAAAAAAATTTAGTCATAGCTTTTAGCTAGTGTTAATTTCCATGCTTATAGTAGTAATTAAAAAGAAAACCAAAAAAGATTGCATGTTCTTCTTTTGCTTGTTGGGAGCTTTCCCATGTAAATAGTTTTATTTCTTTTCTTTTCTTTGCGGGTCGATAGGAGAAGACCTTAATTAAACTGTTAAAGTGGCTCTTATATGCATTATTGTTGATCTGACAAAAGAGCCCATATTGCCTTGTCTTCTCCTGTTTATTGAATGCTTGCAGATTCCAGCTTAGTCCAATGCACGCGCACTATTATTATTATTATTCACATCATTCGGTCGTGCAAGTGAAAGGCAATTATGACGATATATGATGGACTGATTGAGATGGGAGAAGCTAGTACGAACTCGACCTCTCTTGTTTTTGTAAATATGATTAGTTCATCATTCCTGATTCAACCTATTATGAATAAACATGTTTGCAATGACAATTAGAGATCATAGTTTCTTATGCCATGCTTAATTAGCTAGGAGCTTATAATGGTTTACCTTGCATGCCAACATGCTATTAAAATGGTTGTGATGTGGTATGATAGGGTGATATCCTCTTTTGAACGATTCGAGTGGCTTGACTTGGCACATGTTTACGCAAGTAGTTGAAACAAAATCAACATAGCCTCTGCGATATTTATGTTCATGCTGCATTATATCCTACTCGTGCTTGCATTCGGTGTTTATTAATTTTAATGCATGTTCATGACTGTTGTCGCTCTCTAGCTGGTCGCTTCCCAGTCTTTTTCTAGCCTTCACCTGTACTAAGCGGGAATACAGCTTGCGCATCCAATCCTATAAACCCCAAAGTTGTTCCATATGAGTCCACCATACCTACCTATACACGGTATCTACCTGCAGTTCCAAGTAAATTTGTATGTGCCAAACTCTAAACCTTCAAATAAATATCCTGCTTTGTATGCTCGAATAGCTCATGTATCAACTAGGGATGTCCGTATCTTCCATGTTAGGCGGGTTATTCTCAAGGAGGGGGAGTATAAACTTTACCATTCTGTTTGGGAACCGCCTATAATGTGTGTAGCATGGAAGATATCGCCATCTCTTGGTTGTTATGTTGATAGTGAAAGTATATCGCTCAAAATATTATTCATCTCTATTTCAAAACCGAGCTCTGGCACCTCTACAAATCCCTGCTTCCCTCTACGAAGGGCCTATCTATTTACTTTTATGTTGAGTCATCATCCTCTTATTAAAAAGCACCAGCTGGAGAGCACCATTGTCATTTGCATACATTACTGTTAGTTTACATTGAGTATGACTTGACTGGATCCCTTTTACCATGAATTAGAATGTCTAGTCAGTCCTTGATCTTTAAAGGTGCTCTGCATTTATGTTTTGCGGTCTCAGAAAGGGCTAGCTAGATACCATCTTGTTATATCATATTATGATTGTTTTGAGAAAGTGTTGTCATCTTAGATTTATTATTATTGCTCGCTAGTTGATTATGCCATTGATATGAGTAAACATGAGACCTAAGAGTTATTGTGAATATGGTTAGTTTATAATCTTTGTTGAAAACTTGAATGCTGGCTTTACATATTTACAACAACAAGAGCAAACAGAGTTTGTAAAAGTTTTTCTTTATCACTTTCAGTTTGTCAACAGAATTGCTTGAGGACAAGCAAAGGTTTAAGCTTGGGGGAGTTGATACGTCTCCGTCGTATCTACTTTTCCAAACACTTTTGCCCTTGTTTTGGACTCTAATTTGCATGATTTGAATGGAACTAACCCGGACTGACGCTGTTTTCAGCAGAATTGTCGTGGTGTTATTTATGTGCAGAAACAAAAGTTCTCGGAATGACCTGAAACTTCACGGAGATTATTTTTGGAAATAATAAAAAATACTGGCAAAAGATCAAGACCAGGGGGCCACACCCTAGCCACAAGGGTGGGGGGCGCGCCTGCCCCCCTAGGCGCGCCCCCCTACCTCATGGGCCCCCTGGAGCTCCTCCGACCTCAACTCCAACTCTATATATTCGTGTTTGGAGAGAAAACATCAAGGAGAAGGATTCATCGCGTTTTACGATACGGAGCCGTCGCCAAGCCCTAAAGTCTCTCGGGAGGGCTGATCTGGAGTCCGTTCGGGGCTCCGGAGAGGGGAATTCGTCGCCATCATCATCATCAACCATCCTCCATCACCAATTTCATGATGCTCACCGCCGTGCGTGAGTAATTCCATCGTAGGCTTGCTGGACGCTGATGGGTTGGATGAGATTTATCATGTAATCTAGTTAGTTTTGTTAGGGTTTGATCCCTAGTATCCACTATGTTCTGAGATTGATGTTGCTATGACTTTGCTATGCTTAATGCTTGTCACTAGGGCCCGAGTGTCGTGATTTCAGATCTGAACCTATTATGTTTTCATGAATATATGTGAGTTCTTGATCCTATCTTGCAAGTCTATAGTCACCTACTATGTGTTATGATCCGGCAACCCCGAAGTGACAATAATCGGGACCACTTCCGGTGATGACCGTAGTTTGAGGAGTTCATGTATTCACTATGTGTTAATGCTTTGGTCTGATACTCTATTAAAAGGAGGCCTTAATATCCCTTAGTTTCCGCTAAGACCCCACTGCCACGGGAGGGTAGGACAAAAGATGGCATGCAAGTTCTTTTCCATAAGCACGTATGACTATATTCGGAATACATGCCTACATTACATTGATGAATTGGAGCTAGTTCTGTGTCACCCTAGGTTATGACTGTTACATGATGAACCACATCCGGCATAATTCTCTATCACCGATCCATTGCCTACGAGCTTTTCATATATTGTTCTTCGCTTGTTTACTTTTCCGTTGCTATTATTACCATCGCTACAAAATACCAAAAACATTACTTTTGCTATCGTTACCTTTTGCTACCATTACCACTACTATCATATTACTTTGGTACTAAATACCTTGCTGCAGATATTAAGTTTCTAGGTGTGGTTGAATTGACAACTCAGCTGCTAATACTTGAGAATATTCTTTGGCTCCCCTTGTGTCGAATCAATAAATTTGGGTTGAATACTCTACCCTCGAAAAATGTTGCGATCTCCTATACTTGTGGGTTATCAATCATGCAAAGCAATATGACAATAAATGCTCAAGTCATGTATATGATGATGATGGAAGTTGCATGGCAATATATCTTGGAATGGCTATGGAAATGCCATGATAGGTAGGTATGGTGGCTGTTTTGAGGAAGATATACGGAGGTTTATGTGTGATAGAGCGTATCGTATCACGGGGTTTGGATGCACCGGCGAAGTTTGCACCAACTCTCGAGGTGAGAAAGGGCAATGCACGGTACCGAAGAGGCTAGCAATGATGGAAGGGTAAGAGTGTGTATAATCCATGGACTCAACATTAGTCATAAAGAACTCACATACTTATTGCAAAAGTCTACTAGCTATCGAAACAAAGTACTACGCGCATGCTCCTAGGGGGGTAGATTGGTAGGAAAAGACCATCGCTCGTCCCCGACCGCCACTCATAAGGAAGACAATCAATAAATAAATCATGCTCTGACTTCATCACATAACGGTTGACCATACGTGCATGCTACAGGAATCACAAACTTCAACACAAGTATTTCTACAATCCACAACTACCCACTAGCATGACTCTAATATCACCATCTTTATATCGCAAAACTATTGCAGGGAATTAAACATATCATATTCAGTGATCTACAAGTTTTATGTAGGATTTTATGACTAACCATGTGAATGACCAAATCCTGTCATCTCTCTAAATAGATATAAGTGAAGCAAGAGAGTTTAATTATTTCTACAAAAGATATGCCCACGCTCTAACAAATATAAGTGAAGCAAAAGAGCATTCTACAAATGGCGGTTTTCTATGTAAAGAGAAACAAGCAATCCAAACTTCAAATGATATAAGTGAAGCACATGAAGCATTCTATAAAGCCATACTCAAAAGATATAAATGAAGTGTATAGAGCATTCTATAAATCAACCAAGGACTATCTCATACCAGCATGGTGCATAAAATAAAAATAAAAACTAAATGCAAAAGACGCTCCAAGATCTGCACATATCATATGAATGAAATGAATCCAAAAACATACTGATACTTGTTGAAAAAAGAGGGGATGCCTTCCGGGGCATCCCCAAGCTTACACACTTGAGTCTACTTGAATATTTACTTGGGGTGACATGGGGATCCCCAATATTGAGCTCTTGCCTCTCTTCCTTCTTCTCATATCGAGACCTTCTCGATCATCGAACACTTCATCCACACAAAACTTCAACAGAAAACTCGGTAAGATCCGTTAGTATAATAAAGCAAATCACTACTCTAAGTACTGTTGCAAACCAATTCATATTTTGTTTTTGCATTATAGCTACTGTAGTATAACTTTTCCATGGCTTAATCCACTGATATAATTCGATAGTTTCATTAAAACAAGTAAACTATGCATCAAAAACAGAATCTGTCTAAAACAGAACAATCTGTAATAATCTGAACATTCACCATACCTCTGGTACTCCAAAAATTCTACCAAATTTAGGAAAAATAAAAAATTTGTATAGAAAGACAGTGCAAAAAGTTTCAGAACTGTTTGACGTTCCAGTAAAAAATGTAAAATCGCGCACTACAGCCAAAGTTTCTGTCCTACACCGTACAAACCAACAAGCATTGTAAACATCCTAAAGGCAAACCTTGGCACATTATTTTATAATACAATGGAATTGTACAGGGGGATAATTGTTTTTGTTGAAATGTTTCTGTAATTAAGATTCACAAAGTTTCCATGGGCATGAACAAAGTTCAAGGACGCCCCCCACTTTCACAATGCTCGTCTATCTCACTTTCACTTTTCTTTTTGAAAAGTTTTGGTTTCCCCTCTTTATTTTTGTTTTTAAACTATATAAAAGCACACATCAGAAATAAATGACTCTCTAAAACTTCCGGGTTGTCTCCCTGGCAGCGCTTTCTTTAAAGCCATTAAGCTAGGCATATAGTGCTCAAGTAATGAATCCACCTGGATCCCAAGGTATATCAAAGCCAATTTTAATTAACAATGATTTGTAATTTAGTAGTGAGCACAAAGTAACATATATCATGCAACAACAAAGTCTAACTCTCTTCCTATACATCGGCATGTCATAAAAGAACAATTCATGCACACATAGTAAAGGCTAATGCATAGTATAAACAGTTTCTTGCAATTTTATCGTATTGGAAACATAGAGAGGTGGAGATATGGTTCCTCTCTCATAATAATTGCAAGTAGGAGCAGCAAGCACATGCATATTATATTCATCAAAATTATCATGTGTAATAGTAAAACGCAACCCATCAATATAATCCTTAATAAGTGCACACTTCTCCGATATAGTGTAGTCGGGAGAATTCAAAAAGATAATAGGGCTATCATGCGTGGGTGCAATAGCAACAATTTCATGTTTAACATAAGGAACTATAGCAAGTTAATCTCCATGAGCATAATTTATATTGGCATCTTGGCCACAAGCATAGCAAGCATCATCAAAAAGGGATATTTCAAGAGAATCAACGGGATCACAACAGTCATCATAGCAATCATCCTTCAGTAAGCACGAAGGGAAATTAAACAATGTACGAGTTGAAGAGTTACTCTCATTAGAAGGTGGGCACGGGTGATCAATCCGCTCTTCCTCCTTTTGTTCTTCGCTCTCCTCCTCATCTTTTTCATCCTATGAGCTCACAATGTCATTAATTTCTTCTTCCATAGACTCCTGCAAAATATTAGTCTCTTCTTGGACAGCGGAGACTCTCTCAATAAAATCATCAATATCGGAATTGAATTCATAGTTCTCATAGCAATATTTAAGGATAGCTAAATTTTCAGGTCTATAAACTGAATCATCAAAATTTTCACACTCTTTAAACAAAGATTCAATTTCATAAGCACCCATAAAAGCAACAAATTCTTCTATTTGTTCCACATCATAGTAATCATATATACCATTAGCATAAGAAGCCAAGGTTTTATCATCATTAAATTTGCATGAAAAGGGAAGGTGTGGAGCCTTCATCCTAGAGCAACAAGTATAATCGTATCTCAAGCATAGTTCCCGAGCATATCAATGCAACATATGAATTTGATCCCATAATAGTTTCCCTTTTTGAGTCAAGCGGTAATCCCTAAAGTATTCACGTTGATCCAACGTGTCTCCCATTACATAATTTAATGGGGTTTTCTCAGGATTATCAAAGTAGTACATAATATTTTTCACATAACCAGCACCGAGGGTTTTAGGAGGTTCCCCATCTCCATGAGTAGCAAGTACACCTAAATTTTTTTGTATTTCGTGTTCCATATCCATAACTAAAGATAGAGAACAACTTAGAACAGCAAATAAAAATTACTTAGTGATAAAGTAAACAAGCACACACGAGAATATTCACCCCACGCTATTGCTCCCCGGCAATGGCGCCAGAAAAAGGTCTTGATAACCCACAAGTATAGGGGATCAATTGTAGCCTCTTTCGACAAGTAAGAGTGTCGAACCCAACGAGGAGCTAAAGGTAGGACAAATATTCCCTCAAGTTCTATCGACCACCGATACAACTCTACGCACGCTTAATGTTCGCTTTACCTAGAACAAGTATGAAACTAGAAGTACTTTGTATGTGTTTTTGGATAGGTTTGCAAGAATATAAAGTGCACATAAATAAAAAGTAGGGGTTGTTTAGATAAAGAAGAAATAAAGTTAGTATAGAGAGTATGAAAAAGTGGTGGTAGGAGTTGCAAAATTGTCCCTAAGCAATTGACTACGTTACTAGACCGATAGCAAGTTTTATGTGGGAGAGGCCACTGCTAGCATGTCATCCTGATTTGGAATTCTATGCACTTATGATTGGAACTATTAGGAAGCATCCGCAACTACTAACGTTCATTAAGGTAAAACCCAACCATAGCATTAAGATATATTGGTCCCCCTTCAATCCCGTATGCATCAATTTCTATGCTAGGCTGAAGTTTCTGTCACTCTTTCCCTCCAATACATAGTCCTATCGACATACAACTAACCCTATGGTGTGATCCACGCGCGCGCTCATATGATGGGCACCAAAGGACAATAACATAACCACAAGCAAATTAAATCAATCATAACAATTCATCAACCATCGATAGGACAACGAAAATCTACTCAGACATTATAGGATGGCAACACATCATTGGATAATAATATGAAGCATAAAGCACCATGTTCAAGTAGAGGGTACAGCGGGTTGCGGGAGAGTGGACCGCTGTAGATAGAGGGGGGAAGGTGATGGAGATGTTGGTGAAGATGGCGGAGGTGTTGGTGAAGATCGCGGTGATGATGGTGGTGGCCACGACAGCGTTCAGGCACCACTGGAAGAGAAGGGCAGAGGGGGGACCTTCTTCTTATTCTTCTTCTTCCTTGACTTCCTCCCTAGATGGGAGAAGGGTTTCCCCTTTGGTCCTTGGCCTCCATGGCGACGGAGGGGCGAGAGCCCCTCCGAGATTGGATTTGTCTCTCTGTCTCTCTCTGTTTCTGCGTTCTCAGATTCCGCCCTTTCAGGGTTTCTTATATTCCCGGAGATTCGTAACTCCGATTGGGCTGAAATTTTAACACAATCTCTATCCGGATATTAGCTTTCTTGCGGTGAAAAAAAAGGCACCAACCGCCTTACGGGGTGGCCATGAGGGTCAGGGGAGCGCCTGCCCCCCCGGGGCGCGCCCCCTGCCTCGTGGCCCTCTCGGGCATCGTCTCGCGTTGTTTTTTCTTCCCAAAAATCACATATATTCCAAAAAAATCTCCGTCAATTTTTATCCCATTTGGACTCCGTTTGATATGGATTTACTACAAAACAAAAACATGCAACAAACAGGAACTGGCACTGGGCACTGGATCAATATGTTAGTCCCAAAAATAGTATAAAAAGTTGCCAAAAGTATATGAAAGTTGTAGAATATTGACATGGAACAATAAAAAATTATAGATACGACGAAGACGTATCACACCGCGGCCTAGAATACTCGGAATCTTACAGTAGCCAACATTGATACCAAGTTTCATTTGCTCAAGGTTGTAATCCGCCAAGTGCCCACAAGATCTGCGAATTATAAAGACTTCAGGCTAATTGCGTTTTTCAACCGCGGTCTTGCCTATTTGACAGGTCACTGCGGTAAGTGGATAAATCTACACGTCCATCGCAGGATCATACATCCTCCATGGTTCTCTGATGCCATTGAAGACAAGGGCTTCATTTACACTGTCGACTCATTCTATGGCTGGACGTATTGCTGGCCTACTCCAGTCATCACTACAAACGGTTGTTACAGCAGTATGTTACTTTCCTATGATATCATAATCGCTTGCTTATATTACTGTCAACATTTACTGAAAAAATATTCATGCTCATAACATGTTGTTCTTAAGATGGACTACATTAAGAGCCCTTTTTTATTTGACTCCAACTTGATATGATGGTGTAGACCGCCTAGTGTCCCTACCCTTCCTAATCCCAGAACCTTTCAAAGAAAAGCGGCATGGTAGTTGCAGGTGGTTCCTGACTCGATCAGACGACGGTGAACGATTGATGATCGTTTGCATGTACCGGACGTGTTGTTTCGCGGAATACAATCACAGTCACTTCAAGGTCTTTGAGTAGGATCCCAGTTTCTCTGGGTTTTCAGGAATTTTTGACTGGAGGCTGGTAAGTAGCCTTGGTACATGCTTTCTATTTCTCAGACTGAATTATCTGATTAACCAGGAGATAACCGACGGCAAGGATCATGATGGAAGCACGGTTTCGTTCATCAGGCAAAACTACGTGTACACAACGTACCATGCGTCTCTGCATGCACCATACCCTGATATGAATCGCCATGATCTGCAACCCAAAGTAGGAGAGAGGGTCACAAGTATCAGACTTCGACCTGCTGGCTGGAGTTTCCCCCATCAGGCACCCATCTGGTTCAAGCTGTCAACCAATCTCCACAGCTTAATAAATAATGACGTCTAACTGAGCCAGTTAGTTAGATGTGTACACTTGGTGTAGTAGGATCTTTATTTAGTTTGATGCATACACTTGTTCTTTTTTGGTGGCCCTTTTATAATGATGGCTGATGTTTGGTTTGGAAGAGAGAGTTGTGTCTTTACTCTTCTGGCCTGCTTACTGCTTCTGTTGCACCCCCAGCACTGGTTGCTGCTGCTGCTGTTTTCAATGTACAATCAGTAGTATATTTCGTTTGTTGGTTGAATAAATATGTTGTTAGAATGACAAACCCAATGTTTTGGAAGTCGTTGCATGGTCTGATCCTTTAGTGCCCTATACCATACATAGCGCATACTATTTTTCGCAGGAACACATTTTCCACTTTTTTGAGTGGTACACATTTGTTGATAACATGCAGCCCATTGATGAAGGCCCAATAGAGGAGCCCATAATTAACTGGAAGGAAGGCTCTCACATGAATCTGACCCAGGTACATGCTCATGGTCCCTTAAACATAAATAAGTAAATAAATAAAGCTAAATGCTCATGTACTAGTTCTTTAAATTCACGATTTAACAAGAGGATATTATTTCCTATGATAGTGTCGTTACATTCAGTCGATATAATTCTTAGGCAAAGATAGCGACCAGTCTTCTTTCTCCCACCATTTTCTTCCTGCAACCAGCGAACCCATGCAAACCGTAGTCAACGTCGTAAATAGTTTCGGTCCATTTTTATTTTTCAATAAGAATGTCCAACCCAGCCAGCACATTGGCGACATCACTTTATCCTCCGCCTTGGTGCGCTCGCCACGGCGCCGCCATCCGGCCCTGTCAACGTAGTGAATCGGGAGAGGACTGTAGTTGTTAGTATGACAGTACGGACCCACCAGGTCCACTCCCGAACATAAGCAAAGCGCCTCTTTTACTACTCAGATGCACCCCCTCATTTTTTTACTCTAATCCACCCTGTTGATATCTGGGACTCACATCATTTTCAACGTATAATCAATTAACAACAGAATTGCACAATCTTTTTTTTTGAGGATTTGTTCAGAGGAGCATGCTATAAAATGGGTTGTGCGGTCTCTATGGCCCGTCTAACAACATGACCAGCCCAGTAGTTTTTTATTTGGGGAAATAGGTAGGCCACTATTTCTTTTTGAAGAATGCCCAAAATAGGCCTATTTGTTTTCTTTGACTTACTGGACTGCAAATCTTTCAATACGAGGAGGGATGCATTCCGGCCAGACCAAAGAGTTTGGTCAGTATCTGTTAAAAGTAAATGGGAAAATTAGTTTCTTTTTTTGTTTTTGTTCTTCACTGATATTTTATATTTCATTGGATTTTACATGACATAGTATTAAATTATTTTTAAATTTGTTTTAGTATGGCTAATAAATTTTGGATTAAGAATATTTTGTTTCCCAGCAAAAAATTGCGAATTTTCAATTTTGTATCCCTGGCACTGACCAGAAAATGGGGAGAAATTCTAAAAATGAAAAATGGGCTGCAATAAATTCCATATAGATTAGAAAATGAGTAAAAATTATAAAAATAATAACAAATGGGCTGTACACACCACAAATTTTGTATGCAAGGCTTTGTCAGTCAACACACGGTTCTAGTAGCAGTGACTGTTAGATGTCCATCCAACGGCCGACGTGCTTTTTCAATCTCTGGTCTTCCTACTCCAGCTGCATAAACCAGTGCCGACGGGACTGCCTGCTCCCTCCTCTTGTGGCCCGCTGTCATGCCGCGCAGGCTTCACCGGCCCACCCTACTCCCTCCACTGGCCTGGCCACACGTAATTAACTGCCTCCTTATTACGCGGAAAAAAGATTCCTCTCACTGACATCTGAGACGCACCGGTTCGAAGGCTGACCTGTGGGCCTACTAAGTTGACGCGTATGCGGGCTTTGTCAACTTAGTCAACAAACGATTCTAGCAGCAGTGACTATTGGATTTGAATCGAACGGTCCTGTTGTTTCTTTTACATTCCTGATTACAGCGTGGATAGGCAGAGTAGGGAAAATATTTTCAATATTGTTGTCACCATTACTGATGGCTCTGCTCAGACCAAAGATATTGAGCACGAGTTGAGTGTGTACGTTGGTCAGGGATGGCGTTGCTCTGCTAGATTCTTTGCTCCACAAAAGTTTGTCGAGGATGCCGAACCCTAGAGAGGTTGACAGAGCTCTTTTTGTTGAAAATATTAAGTTGAAAAAGTGTGGGGTTAGTGTCAAGTTTTCTCCTTGGTCTGAGGATATTGATTCTGAGGGACTGTTAGAGATTGCCTGGGTTAAGATTGGAAAAATTCCACCCAACAAGAGATGCGATAAAACTGTAGCTTATGTGGGAGGGCTAGTTGGGATTACCCTGGAAGTTGATATGTCAACTATAAATCGTCCCTCTTCTGTCAGAGCTAAAATCGGTTGTAGATCGATAGCTCAACTTCCTGCCACTGCTGAAGGGGTGCTTGTAGGATGCTTCTACAGGTTTACCTATGAGGTTGAGGAGGTTTTGGTCAAAAATCCTATGGATGCAGAAACTGTTGATCCTATTCCTGACGAAAGTACCAAGCCAGATCAAACTCCTAAGAGGAAACGTACTGAACAAGAGAAGGGGATGCTGCAGCCTGAGTCTGTTGGGCGTGGCAATATTGGGGGTTCCTATCATGGTGGCAAGGCATGTCGCCTGCTATACGATGATAAAGAGGGATCTCCTTCTACTGAAAGTGATGGGGATAATTCTCTGCTTATTGAAACTTTGCAGAGAGAAATTGAGGAGAAAATGAAGGAAGGTGGCGTAGATTCTTCTAACTGGATTGTCCCCAGGAATCCTGTTGCCATGGAGAATGCTACTCAAGATATTCAGGTGAAAAAAGCCATACATAATAAATTTGCTTCACCCTGTCAGACTGCTTCTAACCCTTCTCAGATTGTGGAGGTAACTGGTGAGGTGGACCCTGGGCTAAAGACTTCATGCAGCTATGTGGTACAACTCCCATCCTCTGGAAGCATTGAAGAGATCATTCTCACTCCTCCGCTAGCACCTGAAGCCCCGCTGAGATTCAGCAAGCGTAACATCTCTGGAATGCAGGACAAGGTGGAGGACAAGACCAAGAAAATGGCTAGTAAGAAAAATCTGGAAGGTAATAATACTCCTGCTTTCAAAAATTCTTTTGATGTGCTTTCTAATAATGAGTTGATTAGTAGAGCTAATAAGATAGGGGTAGAAATACCCAATGATGATTTCGTTGTTGTTGACATTATTAGAGAGCTTGAATGCGTCCGAAAAGAATTAGAAGATAAAAAAGAAGATAATAATACTGAAAAAGAGCAGGATAACTTGATTGTGACAGATGGTTTGGGTAGGGAAACCCCTGTGAATTTAGAATGGTTAGACCAGGAAGAACATATTTATGAGCGTGTTTCTTCTGTTAAACCTAAGAAGAAAAAACATAGTAAATGTAATGTCAAAATTCCTAGGTCTGTGACTAGGAGTCAGAAAAGAAATAATGCTGAGAAAGATTTGTTATGTAACCCTGCCCCGTCTCCTGGTATGGTTACTCGGGCCAAATTCCACAAAAAACGTTCCAAATGAGAGGGCTCATTTGGAACTGTCGAGGGGTGGGCAAGAAAGGGATGGCCACCTGCCTCTCAGACATGATTAGTGACCATTCCCTTGACTTCCTGGGTCTGCAAGAAACTATAAAGGAAGAGTTCACACCTAAGTGCTTGAGAAGAATTGACCTCTTTGACATATTCCAGTGGAATTGGGTGCCTTCTATGGGCAAATCTGGGGGCATTTTATGTGGTGCGAGGAGAGATACTTTTGATATAGTATCCTGTGCTAAGGGCAAATATGTGTTGCAACTAGTGTTGTATGACAAAAAGAAAAAAATACAGTGGGGTTTGCTGGTAGTTTATGGATCGGCACATGATGAGTTAAAAAATGAATTCCTGGTTGAGCTAGCATCCTTTTGTAGTGGCATGACCATGCCCTACATAGTGAGGGGAGACTTTAATATCCCGAGACATTCGGGAGAGAATAATAAGAAGATGGTGAACAGCAAAGCCACTGACCTGTTTAACTCCATTATCAATACACTAGCTCTTAGGAAAATTCATATCAGTGGGGGGAAATATACTTGGACCAACAACCAGACTCATCCCACACTAGAAAAACTAGACCGAATCCTTATGTTTGGATGCTGGGAAGATATCTTCCCACTGGTCTCTGTGAGGAAATTAGTTCGGGAGATTTCTGATCATAACCCACTTCTGTTGTCCTCCGGGGAAGAGGGACGCAAAGCCCCGAAACCCCGTGAATTTCGTTTTAATCTGTCCTGGATCAATGATGACAAGTTCCTGCCCACTGTGATGAGAATATGGACTAGGAATGTTGCTTCATCAGATCCAATTGATGTCCCGAATATCAAGCTGAAAAGATTCAAAACATATTTTAAAGGTTGGGGTTCGGATAAGTATGGTCACGATAAGAAAAGGAAAGAGGACTTACGTATGGAACTAGCTATGCTTGAGGAACTGGAAGAAGAAGATATGTTGCCTCCTGACTTATATAGTAGAAAAATGGATATCAACGCTGAGCTCTATGAGCTCCTGGTAAATGAGGAAATATTTTGGCTTCAACAGTCTCATGAGCGCTGGCTGCTCAAAGGAGACTTGAATACTGACTATTATCACAAGATTGCTAATGGGCGGAAACGTAAAAATACAATCCAATCACTTAAAATGGGACTGAGTTTTACAAAGAACTGTTCAGACCAGCCCCTGGTAACCAGATTCATCTTGATCCGGGAACTTGGTCGCCTGAGGAGAAATTAGATGAAAAAGATAATAAGGATCTTTGTTGAGAATTTACAGAACAGGAGGTCAAAGAGGCTCTATTTGATATGGCCCCTAATAGAGCCCCTGGACCCGATAATATCCCTGCTGAGTTCTATCAGGTGTGCTGGAATATAGTTAAAGATGACATTATGGCCCTTTTTAAAGCCTTCCACCAAGGGACACTGGATGCTCAGAGACTTAATTATGGAGTTATTACTCTGCTCCCTAAAGTTTCTGGAGCCGAGAAAATCCAGCAATACAGGCCTATTTGCTTGTTGAGATGCCCATATAAGTTGATCACCAAAGTCCTTGACCGAAGAGTTGCTATATATGCAAACAAACTCATTAGCCCTACTCAGAACGCCTTTGTAAAAGGGAGAAATATCATGGACGGTGTCTTGTCCCTCCATGAAATTCTTAACTACACTTATGTTAAGAAGAAAGTGGGAATTGTCCTTAAGTTGGACTTTGAAAAAGCCTATGATAAGGTGAATTGGGACTTTCTCCTAGAATGCCACAAGATGCGGGGCTTTGATAATACTTGGTGCGGATGGATTGAACAGATACTGCATAATGGGATAGTTAGCATCAAGCTTAATGGTAGTGTTGGGCTGTATTTTCAAAGCAAAAAAGGGGTAAGGCAGGGGGACCCACACTCTCCTTTCCTGTTCAATCTAGCAGTTGAATGCCTCACTAAAATGATCAAACATGCCCCAAAAAACAAAGTTATTGTGGGCTTAGCTGCCGACCTTATTCCTGATGGGGTGGCGGTCCTGCAATATGCGGATGATACAATCATTTGTATTGAAGATGATGTTGATAAGGCTGTCAACCTGAAGTTGCTGCTATATATGTTTGAAATGATGTCTGGCCTGAAAGTTAACTTTCAGAAAAGTGAGATTCTCACTGTGGGTGGAGATGAAAGTGTGGTGAATAAATATGCAGAAATCTTTAATTGTGAGGTTGGCAGCTTCCCACTCAAATACCTGGGGATGCCTGTGAGCTATGCTAATCTTAAAACTTCCGATAGGGAGTTTATTATTGGTAAATACCTAAAGAGGTTCGAGGCCTGGATCGGCAACGCTGCCTAAATGGGGGGGGAGGCACACTCTGCTTGATTCTGTCGTCACACAGATCTCTCTCTACCACATGTATATGTGGCTCATGAATAAAACTTTCATTGAGAGGCTAGATAAACACAGACGCAAGTTCTTTTGGCAAGGTTGCAACAAAAAAGGAGATACTATCTTGTTAAGTGGAGCAAGATATGTAGATCCAAAGACAAAGGGGGGTTAGGTATAAAAGATCTTAGGAAGCAAAATATTAGTCTCATGGTTAAATGGTGGTGAAAGTTAGAGACACAAAACGGGCTATGGCAGGATATAGTCCGGGCCAGGTATCTTCGCAACACCTATGTTGCTGAAGTTTCTCCCAAATTCTCCGACTCGCCCTGTTGGAAAGCCTTGCTCAAGATTAAAAACATATATATGATGGGCTGAAAGATTGAAACTGGTGCTGGGAACTTGATTAGACTGTGGAAAGATCCAATAAATGGGCTGATCCCATTTCAGGATCAATATCCGCGCTTGTTTGAGATCTGCAATTACCCAACGAGTACCCTAGAAAAAAGAGATAGACTTGATGACGCCTCTATGTTCAGACGTAGGCTTACCCCTGAGTTGTCCAAACAGTGGGAAGATATGCGTGCTGTAGTTAATAGAATTCCCCTTGATGAGAGGAGTGATCGTATCTTTTGGGGACTCAACCAGAATGGCAAGTTCACCACTAAGTCAGTGTATAAGATGTTGGAGAAACCTCTAAGTGGGTGTCATTATAGATGGATTTGGAAAGCCAAGATCCCTCTTAAAATTAAAATCTTTCTTTGGCAGATGTCGCAAGACGCAGTCCTTACTAGGCAAGTGATGAGCAAAAGGAAATGGACAGGGAATCCCTGTTGCTCTTTTTGCAAACAGGTGGAAACGGTGCAACACCTGTTCTTTACTTGTCCTGTGGCCAGAATTGTCTAGCGATCTATTGGATTAGTTCTTGGCACTGATAGATGTCCGTCGAACTACTGGCAATACTTTGTGTGGTGCTACGAATTCCTTCCTGGGAAGCAAAAGTTTTATACAGTGGGCTTAGCGGCCGTATGTTGGGCCATTTGGCTGGCACGCAATCGAGCTACTTTTGAAAAGAAACAAATCAAGACTCCTTTTGAGATTGTGTTTTCTCTATGCTCTTTTCTACTTTACTGGATAGGGCTACAACAAGGAGAGGACGCCAAGGAGCTTCACACTGGAGCTGAGATGATCAGGACTGGCACAATGCAGCTGATGAAGATGTGTGGTGCTGCCAAGCAACCAATCCAAGGTGCTTGATGTTCTCTGAAGATGCGCTGGACGAGGAGATGACGGGCGCGTGATTTCGATACTGCTTCCCCCCGAAGAAGATTGTTTTAATCGCGCCGCCCCCGTTTTCGGTCCCTCGCGTGACGGCTCTAGTAGCTTCTGGTGAACAGTAAGCGTAGAGTTCGCGAATCCGGAATTCCTCCATGATTTCACGTGTGTGTCCCCAATCTCAAATCAATCTAGTAGATCTTGCAATTCCAGTCCAAGGAGAGAGAACGGATCTACATTTGGTCGGCCCTCCTTGTGAAATCTCTTGGTCAAGAACTCCGTTAGTGCGTAGAAACTGAACCAAAAATCTCTTGTCTTGCTTAGTTTCCGCAAATCTTAGCCCAAATCCACCGTTGACTCACCCCTCCACCTATCAGCCTCTCGCGCTTGCTGGGGTGCGCGATCCTTATACAACCAAAATCCCTAGGCGTATTGGCCTTTAGGTGGCGGTGAGGCGGGGGGCGCGCAGAGGCGGGGATTTCTTCCACTGTTTTGATCCAGCGCAACATAGAGATGGGAGGAGACAAGGCAAGGGAAGTTGATGCAGTAGAGGGGAAGCTCAGGAATCTGAAGCTTTCGAAGGCGGAAAAGAAAGGTATAAGAATCAGCAATCAGTTTACTTATTCATCCATTGCAGGGAAGCTAAAAGCAGTAGGAAAGCTACTGTCTGATAGACCTTCAAGAGCTGAACATGTAGCAAGAACTCTAAGGGAAGTCTGGTGTCCCTTCACGGGAGTGGACTGCAAAGAATTAGGAAGAAATCGGTTTTTATTTTCATTCCATGATGAAGCAGGGAAAGGAAAGGCTTTGAACAATGGACCTTGGAGTTTTAATAAGGAGCTGCTGGTTCTGGAAGATTTTGCACCAAGCAAGACAATTGACGAGTATCAGTTTAAGAAGATTCCGATCTGGGTTAGAGCATATGATGTTCCTCTAGGGGTTATGAGTAGAGAAACAGGGGAGTTAATCGGAGAACGGGTTGGAAAGGTACTGGATGTGGACCTTGATGAAAATGATTCAGCTATGGGGGAGTATATGAGGATCAAAGTACTCATAGATATCACAATTCCGTTGATGAGAGTCTTCACACTAATCATTGATGGAGAGGAAGAACATGAGCAAGAAAGGGAGATGGAAGAGGAAGAGAATGATGCAGAGAAGAATAAGAAAGAGACGACAAAAATTATCACTTTTAAGTATGAGCATCTCCCTGACTTTTGTTACAACTGTGGAATTATTGGTCATAGTGAGAAAGCCTGCCCCACAAAGGGTGTGAAAGGAGAAGAAAGACAATTTGGGGCATGGATGTGTGCTACAATATATAAGGGCGCCTCTAGTGAAGATGGGAGAAGCAAAAGCTCTAGTGACCGTAGTGGATTCTGGAGAAGCAATAGTGTTGGTAGTAAAGGTAGCGGCGCTCCATCATGGCGCAAAAATCTGCCTAACACAGAAGGTCACAAAAAAATTAATGGAGGAGAAGGAGATGTTACCAGCCCGCTCAAAATCGCACTAGGTGACCAAACAGAACCTACAAGGGGCAAGAAGCTAGTGTTTAAGGAGGAGGAGGAGAGGAAATCTGAACCTTTTTTAGAAAGGGAACATAAAGCAGGAGCGGGGTCTGAAGTGACTAATGAAACAGCAACCCAACCATGTCAACATGGCGGTAGTGAAAGGACTCATGATGGAAAAGGCAAAAAGGTCGAGATTGAAGAAAGAGAAGAGAGGTTGGTTCAAAAATCTGAAACAAAGGGGAAACAAACTACTTTCAGAAGGGTGAATAAACCAAAAGGGAAGCAACGGAGTGTACCCCTTGTTTTGGGACCCAAGAAAAGGTTTGCTGAATACATGGAGTTCGATGATGAGGGGGAATTTTTGAAGAATGCAAGAATGGAGATTGACGGAGAAGAGGAGGGACAAGCTAGAGCAAAACAATCTGCAGAAAAACAAATATTAGAATTTGGAAGCGCTGGGCTGCAGGGACAGCCCGGCGAGTCGAAATGAGAATAACGGTATGGAACTGCCGGGGACTGGGGAACGGCCCGGCAGTCAGAGGGCTTCTGGATCTCCAGAACCAGGAAGACCCCGATATCCTTTTCTTGCCCGAGACAAAGATGGACAAAAGAAGGATGCAATGGCTCCAACATTTATTGGGAATGTTAAAAATGATAGTGAAGGATTACGAAGGTAAAAGTGGGGGTCTTGCCCTCATGTGGAAAAAGCATGTCAACGCAGAACTCCACAACTACTCAAGATATCACATAGATATGAAGATTGTTGAGCAAGATGGGTACAAATGGCGGTTTACGGGCATATATGGTGAACCTTCCTTGGATAAAAAGGATAAGACTTGGAAATTACTAAGGATTCTAAACCAACAACTCAATCTTCCATGGCTGTGTGCCGGAGATTTTAATGAAGTGTTGTATGGCCATGAGAAAAAAGGAGGTACACCCCGTAGCCAAAGATCAATGGAAAGTTTCAGAATGGCACTTGCAGAATGTGGACTACATGACCTCGGCTATTTTGGTGACAAGTATACATGGAGAAATAATAGCCATGATGCTAAACTTTATGTCAAGGAAAGATTGGATCGGGCTACTGGATCCAGAGAGTGGTGTGTACGCTTCCCATCTTATCGGGTGATAAATGGCGACCCGAGGCACTCGGACCACAGGCCGATCACTGTTTCAATTGATGGAACTAGGACACAATACAAAAGGATTGGAAAAGGAAACACATTCAGATTCGAGGCTAAATGGTTGGATGAAGAAGAATGTGAAGATATAGTCACAAATGCCTAGAATGTTTCAAATATTAGAAGTGGTGGTAATGTGTCTCAAGGCATCAAAACTGTAGCCATGGAGTTAAAAGCTTGGGATTGTAACGTACTAGGAGACCTTCAAAAGAGAATAAAGAAATTAAAAGATGATTTGGAAATTGTAAGAAGAAGTGAAATAAGTCAAGACAAGGTCAATCGAGAGCATGTTATAAAGGAGAAATTGGATCGACTAGAGAAGCAACACAACCTTTTTTGGAGGCAAAGAGCCCATGTCAAATGGCTGCAATTTGGAGATAAAAATACAACTTTTTTCCGTGCCTATGCTTCGGAGAGGAAAAAGCGTAACACCATTCAGAAGCTGAGGAAAGAAGATGGGTCCTGGGTAGAGAAGGCAGAACAACTAAAGGAATATATTTCAAATTATTTCTTTAGTTTGTTTACTTCGACGGCAGGGCAGGACAATGATATAATTCTGCAATCAGTTCAACCTAGAGTAACTGACCAAATGAACGAGCTCCTTTGTGCAGAATATACTGAAGAAGAAGTGAAAGCTGCCTTGAATAATATTGGTGATCTAAAGGCTGCCGGACCTGATGGCATGCCTGCAATCTTTTTTAGTGATTCTGGAGCACTATAGGAGAGCAAGTAACCAAGGAGGTGCTCAAGGTGTTGAGAGGTGGTGAGATGCCTGAAGAGTGGAACAACACCATGATAGTTCTGATTCCAAAAACAACTAGACCAGAGAGATTGAAGGATTTGCGACCCATCAGCCTCTGTAATGTGGTCTACAAACTAATATCAAAGGTAATCACCAGAAGATTAAAAAACATTTTACCTGAAATAATTTCCCCCAATCAAAGCGCATTTGTGCCTGGACGCATGATATCTGACAATATTCTTTTAGCATATGAAATGACTCACTTTTTGCAGAGGAAGAGGGGTGGAAGAGTAAGTTATGTTGCTATCAAACTTGACATGAGCAAGGCTTATGATCGAGTTGAATGGAAGTTCTTGCAAGGAATCATGTTGAAACTCGGTTTCAATAGAAGTTGGGTGCAACTCGTGATGAATTGTGTGACAACGGTGAAATACCAAATCAAAGTTAATGGGGACGTCACAAAGATAATTATTCCTGAGAGGGGGCTTCGTCAAGGTGACCCTATCTCTCCATATCTCTTTCTTTTATGTGCTGAGGGCTTCTCGGCCATGTTACAAAATGCTGAGATGAATGGGAGGTTGAAAGGAATCAAATTATGTAATACAACCCCAAGCATAAGTCATCTTCTTTTTGCAGATGATTCACTTCTTCTCCTAGAAGTAAATGCCGACAGCAGTCACGAGCTTAATCAAATTCTGAACTCCTATGAAGCTTGCTCGGGCCAGGCTATAAATAAGGAAAAGTCAGCCATCTTGTTCAGCAAGAATACAAAGCTGGAGGACAAAGAGGAGCTCATGAATCAGCTAAATATTGCTATAGAAGGCTTCTCCGGAAAATATTTGGGTTTACCATGCTATATTGGTAGATCAAAAACCAAAGCTTTTGAGTATATCAAGGAAAAAGTATGGAAAAGGTTACAAGGTGGGAAAGAAAAATTGCTCTCAAAGGCCGGTAAGGAAGTCCTCATCAAAGTTGTAGCGCAAGCAATCCCTGTTTATGCGATGGCATGTTTTGACCTCACCAAATCTCTGTGTGAAGATGTCAGCTCAATGATTGCGAGGTTTTGGTGGAGTCAATTGGATAAAGAAAATAAAATCCACTGGGTTGGATGGGACAAGCTCACAAAACCCAAAAAGGATGGAGGGCTGGGATTTAGAGACCTATATTCTTTCAACTTAGCTATGTTGGCAAGGCAGGCTTGGAGAATTCTACAAAACCCATCTTCCCTATGCGCTCGAGTGATGGCTGCTAAATACTATCCAAATCAGAATCTTTACAAGCGAGGCCAAGAGATGGCATTTCATATAGTTGGAGAAGCATTTTGAAAGGAGTGCAGGTGTTGCAAAGTGGAATCATATGGAGAGTAGGAGATGGACGCAATATCAATATATGGGCAGATCCTTGGCTACCAAGGGGTGTTTCTAGGAGAGTAACATCTCAGCAAGGCAGCCATGTTATCACAAAGGTTTCAGATTTGATTGACCCTACCTCTGGCACATGGGATTTACAACTGATTGATCAAACTTTCAACAAAGAAGATGTAGAGGTAATTGTCCAAATTCCGATCCGAGAGGGTGCTAAGGACACTCCTGCCTGGCATTTTGACAAAAAGGGTATATTTTCAGTAAAATCTGCATATCAAGTAGTGTTGGAAAACCAAGCCAGGAACTCTGCACATGGTGGAGCTTCGTCATCAAGTAAGAATGATCAGCCTAGGATAACATTTTGGAAGAAACTATGGACGTTGCCCTTTCCCAACAAGATCCTGCACTTCCTATGGCGACTGGCCCATTATAGCTTACCTCTAAGAATGAAACTACAGAATAGAGGAATGGAAGTGGATACAAGATGTCCAGTATGCCATCGAATGGATGAAGATGGAGGTCATTGTTTCCTAAAGTGCAAATTTGTCAAGGCCGTTTGGAGAACTGCATTGTTGGAAGAAAGTCGGATGCAACTTCTCAATTGCCCAAATGCCATCTCGATGGTGGAGGATATCTTGCACATGGAAAAGGACAAATGTCTGAAAGTATGCATCCTTTTGTGGTTATGGTGGTCTGAAAGAAACAGAGCTAATCAAGGAGAAAGGATTAGGACTGAAGAGGAAATTATATATTCAGTTCAGCTGCACTTGTTGGAATACAAAAAATACATCAAGCGACAGGAGCAAAATGTGCAGGCTGTAAACCAGGTTTGGTGTCCTCCGCCTGATGATTTCCTTAAAATTAATACTGATGGAGCCTTTAGGCTATCAACTAAATCAGGAGGGTGGGGTTTTACCATAAAAAATAATCATGGAATTGCACTAGTTGCAGGAGCAGGGAGTTTGGAAAATGTTGCTGAACCACTACAAACTGAAGCTCTGGACATGCTCTATGCTGTGAATGAAGCGTCAAGAATGGGGTGCCAAAAAGTCATCTTAGAGACGGATGCAGTTGCTCTAAAGCAGGCAATCACAAGCGACCTGTACGACTACTCAAGCCTAGGCGTGCTGTTTAAAGAGATAAGAGCAGCGTTGCAATCAGCTTTTCAATCTTGTAAAGTAGAAACCTGCTCACGGGCATGTAATATTTCTGCACACTGTTTAGCTGCTCATGGTGTATGTATGGAGCGGAAGAGCTATCAGATTTGGCTTGATCCGTTTCCGAGCCATGTAAAAAAACTTGTCGCTGGTGAGTTCAGCTTGCCTGGGTAATGGAATACATTTGTGTTTCAAAAAAAGAAGATTGTTTTTCGTCTACTTGGAATGCGACTGTGTTTTGATACTTGATCTGATCTTTTGAGAATGTAATAGGATAGATGTAATGTCGTGATATCCAGGTTTTCGCCCCATGATACTCGTTTCGATGGCGAGCGAGTATGGTGGGTTTCCTGGTAGTGCTAGAACTTGCTATACCTCTTTCCCTTCTCCTGTCCTTCTCGCTTGAATTGGTTGTATTTTCGTTCTTTGCAATGGAAAGGGGTAAAGCCCGGTTCAAAAAAAAAAGAAACTCTTACGATGCATCTCCCACCAAAACTTTTCCCAGGATAAGCACACATATTCTCTCAAAATAGCCCTTTTATCCTACTCCCTCCATTCTAAAATAAGTGTCGTGTAACACAACACAACCGAAGAGGCCACCATCTCACCAAATTTGCAACGACAAGAGCATCATCTACTTCACTAAGAGCCTGTTTGGCTCCGCTCCCGGAGCGGACCAGGCTACAACTTATTTTCACAGAGTGGCTAAAACCCAGCTCCGCGGAGTGGAGAGATTCCAAACAGGACCTTAATCTGCTATTCAAGTCATCAATATTCAGGCAATTAGTTCATGAGAACTCAGATGCCACCAGCAAAACAAGAGGGGATATTAGAGAGCCAGTTTCTGAGCCAGAAGCTAATGAATATCAGAGATTTATTCACTGAGGTTTTCCAGACATGTTGTGCGTGTTATCACCTCCTGGAAGTTTCAGTGATAGAACTGAATTTCAAGAGAATATTCCCCATAGCGACAACAGTGAGAGGACGACTTGGAATGGTCTTGCAAGCATGACAGAAAAATGATGGCTAACTAATGCCTCAAACACAGAATAACATCTGAAGTTAAAGTCTATTTTTCAAATTACAATCTCCCTTTCCGTTGCTTAACTTTTAGTTTGTATATATAGGTAGACCATGCACCGGGCATGTGATTAATTCTTTGCTCTTATCGAGTTGGAGGCACAAAAAAAATAGCTTTAGGTAACTGCATTCACTGGACCTGTTAAGCAGTGATACTCAGCAGATGTTCCATATGATCGAAATGCAGCTTGATATATATTTTTCATTATCCTAAGCTAGCATTTCTCTTCGGACATGTCCGTCTATTATGCCCCCTTTCTTTGCAGAAGCTACATGAATAAACACCTGAATTATGACGGTTAACTTTCTTAGTAATATGGCCAGAAGCGCCAACCTCCGCCTCTGGAGACCCAGGGCAGTTTCTTCGGTTGTGACCCTTTTCACCGCATAGGCTACAATGCCGAGGTTGCCGCTGATGTTCATTCTCTGACTTTGGGTTTCCACACGTTCGGCTATTATGCCCCTTTTCCCCACATAACCGGCATCTGAATTGCACTCTGGCTGAAATTTCCCTCACTGTTGGGCAATAGAAGCTTCGGTGTCCTTCTTGCCCGCATTTACTGCAGTAAAATTTCACTCCTGTGGAGCATAAGGTGGCAAATGTTGTTCAAGTTAGTAGCGGGTTCCACTTTTGGTGAATCCAGGGAAAAGAAGGCGATGGAGTAAGACGACAACCAATTCCAATACTGCCACTTAAACTCAAAATGAGGAGGATAAACAAATGTACCCCCTCCGATCCAAAATAGGTGTCGTGTTTTTAGTTCAATTTGAACTAAAACCACGACACTTATTTTGGATATAGGAGGGAGTACTAACTAAGAACATGCGGATAACAGACAGCTGGCTACAGAAACAGCCAAACTTGTAAATGGACACAAACTGAGGAAACTGTCAAAACTATTTCTGTGGGTAGAAGGAAAGGAAGTCCAGTTACCTTTCATGGCAATGCTTCTCTTGAGCCGATTCTCAGGATCCCTGAAGAATGCCTTTTGTTTTTCAGAAGCCTGATTTCTTGCTGCAGCAGTACCTTTTGTTCTCTTGAGTTAAGGCAGAGGAAGAAAATAGATGACTATAGCACCAGCTCAATTGCTTGTACTTTACAAAAAAGACACAATTGCAACATTTATCAGGACATCTTATTACCTCAATCGCAGCAACTCTTTGAGCATGCAATTTGGCGTCTTGGTGTATAATCTTCATGTGCTTAGTAAACAATCCTGTTTTAGCATTCAGACTCTGCAATTATTATAAGCTTTTAAAAGCCAAAAGCAACTATATAGATCTATAGCAATTAAAAAAAAGCAGCTGGTAGTTTTCAAAACTGAAGTAGATATACACAGCTTCATAGTTAACTCTTAGGAATGCAGGGATCTAGTGTGATAGATCTAACACATATGCGTGACAAATTGCATATGAACAACATTTATTAGTAGGAAAATTATACTACCATATACTGCACTAACACTAACTGTATCAAGAAGCCTATAACATGTATTTTCGGCTTGCAAGAAAGCGTCACTTACTCTTAGAGATCGGCTAATCTTCATGGCAACTTCTGGGGATGGTGATGGATAAGTACGCCTCGGTCTTTTTGAGGTGTCGATCTTTATCTCTAGTCTGTCGACCTCATCATCTTCCTTTACTTTCAAGGGTGAACTGCAGAGGGGAAAGAACAGCATTCTCAATCTAATGATCCATTACCTTTTCACAACTTTTGCAACAACCTAAGTATGTTGCATCCGGAATTTGACATACAATTTTCTACGGCTAGGAATCCAAAATGATACCTTTCTTCATCACTATGTAAAGAAGTCATATCATCTATCATTACTTCTTTTAAAACAATGGGAATTTTGTATCTGTACTTACAATTGATGATGGTGATGGGCAATAGTCAATTTAAGTCGTAACGGATGTTTTAATGAAACCAAGAGATTTGGGGGCCGTTTGGATTGGTACCCCAACTTGCCCAGCCAATTTATTGGCGTTGACAACTCCCATGGGCAAGTGCTTGGATGGAAGCCAATTATTTGGCGAGCCCCAACCTGCCCAGCCCCCTAGTTCAGCTTCACGTTGATTTTTATGCCAACAATTGACGAGCTGGTGGCAGGTGAGGGCTTCGCCAATGCTTTGGCAGGGTCAGTGCAGGCAGAAACCAAACAGCCCCGTGTCAACAGGAGATCTTTCGACAAGCAGTGTGACAAAAAAAACAGCTAACTGTTGACTACATGGAAGAGATGCAGAAGAAACATCACCTAGATCGAACTTCCTCCCATGGTTGTTCATCAATAGATTCTTGCCATATCACACATTCTCCACCACATTGCATACACATCCTAATCCCCTAGGCATGCACAAAAATATACTGATAAATTCCTCAAGAGTGCACGTATTTACTTCCAGGATGATTTACAAGAGGTCGGGGAAGGGTCACCTTGCCATTGCACATAGGGCAATCCAAGCTGGATCTGTCTATCCCGCACTTTTTGCAAGGAGTGTATCCTCTACCCCTACAGTTAGGGCAAGGCAGCTCTCGATAGTATTGCCCATTTGGACCAACCCAGGACCTCAGCTTCCCCCTCTCTGCAACCGGGGCAGTATTCCTGCAACCGAAAAATACTATTTTCAACAAGTAGCCACAGCACAAAAACAAAATCTCTCTCACAAAAAATGAAATCTCCAATCCCCAAAGGCTTTGATCGCATCCACGGGGAATGCCCAAGTGTCCTACACTAAGGTCAAAATGGCCTAGCAAGATGGCATATCGTTTGAAATGATAAATATTGTGCATCTCTTGGTTGCAAAACATGTACCACGGCATCCCAAAGAAATTAAGCACTTGGTTTTTAGGGGAATCAAGCATTTAGATTTGAAAGTGTTATGTTCAGTTAACCCTAAAGATCTACAAGCTAGTCTGTGGCTATTTGGGAATGCTGGTCTTCTTTCCCTGAGACTGAACACCCATCTTCCATCATCTCCCTCATAACTGTGCCATCTTACATCAACGATGACCACCTAACGCTCATGAAGAAGAATTGGGCACATGACGAAAATGCGAGCGAAGGGGGAAACCGTACTGCGAGGGGCTGGGGCCGACATCTGGGCCGAGAAGGTCGGCCAACGGGTCGTAGTGGAGCTGCAGCAATGGCACGAATAACAACAAACGGGCACGGCTCGAACAGTCAGAAGTATGAAGTGCGATAACCCAAAAGGCTTCCAATCGAACGAGAGACTACTACGTACCGGCGCTCCGGCGCCGTCGGCCAAGGAAGCGGCGGCGTGCCCTCGGCGGAGCAGCTGTGCCGGCCGGGCACGCGCCCGCTCCAGCCTCCATCGTGCTGTGGACGGCGCGGGGCGGGCGTACGGAAGGCGCAGCAGCATCCTGAGGGGAGGCGTCCGTCGTGCGTGGGAGGACGCGGTGCACTCGGCGTCTCTTGGCTCGTTTGCCACGCGACGGGGACGGAGCGGTGGCTCGCGTAGCGCAGCCGGGGCGCGTGGCGCGTGTGTTTTGTGGCTGGCGTTGCTCCTTTCGTCGGTGTCATGGAACCGTGTTGGAGGAGCACGCTGCGAACGTATCCCGTGTTAGACTGTATAACATAGTCCGTGTATTAATATTGTAACATTGTATTGTACCTCTTGATACCTCTATATAATGAAAGAGCCACATCCCGTTTAAAGTGTCGAGCAAGTTCCCAACATATTGTGTTTTACATGGTTTCAGACTAGGGTTTCGATGTCTTCCGCTGCTTCCGCTGCCGCCGCCGCCGCCGGTGCGCCGACCTTCGTCGCTGCCACCGCCGCCGGGCCGGCGCTCGCCCCTATGTCACCGTTCCTCGCTTCTCGGCCCCTTGCGTCGGCCTACGGGGCCCTGCCGCCGACCGAGTCCCCGATCAGATCAAATCCATCGGCCGACTCCTCTGCTAAGTTCACTGTGCCGCCATCTCATGGTGTTGCTGTGCAGCCGCCCGACGGCGCCGTCGCGCAGACGCACGATGGCGTCGCTCCTGCCGTGTATGGTGCGCCGCCGGCGGCCCAGGGCTCCCTTCAGCCGCCGCCGTCCTCCTGGCCCGTGGCGTCCTACGTGGCGCCGCATCATCACCAACCCTATGCGGCTCTCGCGTCGCATCACCACCAGCCACCGTCGGCGCCGATCTACTCTGCGCCGCCACCGCAGCAGCACTTCCTGGCGCAGCCGCCGCAGCCCTACGCGCCGTCGCCGCACCAACCCTACTCCGCGCCGTCCGGGTTCGTGGCTGCACCGCTGCAGCCATCCTACAGGGCCGCGGTGAACTACGGAGCCGACGCCCTCGTTCTCGGTGCTCCTGGCGTCTACTCGGCGGGTGCTCCTCATCTCGAGACAGCCCGTTGGACGGGTCCCTACGCGCCATCGATGCATGCTCACGCCGCTCAGGTCACGGCGCCGTCATCGTTTTACTTCTCGCATCTGCTGCCGGTGAAGCTCACGCCGGACAACTACCTGTCCTGGCGTGCCAGGTGTTGCCTCTTCTGCACAGTCGCTATCTAGAGGGCTATGTTGACGGATCCATCCCGTGTCCGCCCACTCATCACCCGGCGTATCATACATGGGTGGCCCAGGATCATGCCATTCTCTCTGCCATCCAGTCCTCGCTCACTCCGAGCGTCTCGTCGCTGGTCATCTTCGCTACTACATCCCGGGAGGCGTGGGCGGCGCTTCACACCAGCTTCTCCTTGCAGTCTTAGGCGCGTGCTCACTCTATATGCACCGAGCTTGGTGAGACCAAGCTTGGTGACCTCAGCATCACGAACTACTTCAACAAGATGCGGGGTCTCGTCGACACATTGGCCTCGATTGGCCAGTCTCTGCAGGATGAGGAGTTCACCACTTTCGTTCTTAACGGGCTCGACGATGATTATGACAATCTCGTTGAGAACGTTCATGGCCGTGACGATCCACTTCCACCTCGTGAGTTGTATGCCCGCCTCCTTGGCCGTGAACAGCGCATCAAGGCCCGCCATGTCTCACTGGGTTTCGCCTCCGCCGACGCCGCCACTCGCGGCAAACCTCAGCGGCTTTCATCTTCAGGGGGCAAGCCGGCACCATCTTCGCATCCGCCCCCGCGTGGCAATGCGCCATCCATCACGGGTGGCAACCGGTCGGTTGCTTGCTGCTCCTCCTGCGGTGCCCCGCAGGCTTGCCAGCTGTGTGGTCTAGAGCGCCACATTGCATCTCGCTGTCATCATCGCTACAAGCAAGATTTTCTGGGCCTTGGCAACAATGGCAAAGGAAACGACAAGCAGGCTGCCGCTGCCGTGACTACTCATGATCATGGTCGCACTCCGTCCTACTCCATTGATCCATCATGGTATATGGACACCGGCGCTACTAACCACCTCACCGGCGAGATGGGCAAGCTCTCTACTCAGGAGCCATATCGTGGTCATGATCAGGTGCACACCGCCAGCGGAGCAGGTATGCGCATCTCTCATGTTGGTCAGGCTTCTCTCCTTGCACACAATTTTTGCAAACTACATCTTTCCAATGTCCTTCGTGTTCCCTTTGCTACGCGTAGTTTGTTGTCTATTCCTCAACTTACACATGATAATAATGTCCTTGCTGAGTTTCATCCTTTTTGTTTCTTTATCAAGGATCGAGACACGAGGGCCGTTCTGCTTAGCGGTCGTCTTCACCATGGCTTGTACGCACTTGATGTACCGAGCACACCATCCATGCAGTCTTCTCCTCAGGCGTTCAGTGGTGTTCGTGTGTCTCCTACGCACTGGCATGCGCGCCTTGGTCATCCTGCGGCCCCTATAGTTCGTCATGTGTTGCATCGTCATGAACTACCAGTTGTGTCCAATAAATCTGCTAACACCGTCTGTGATGCCTGTCAACAGGGCAAGAGTCACCAACTTCCGTTTTCAGAGTCTATTCGTGTTGTGAAACATCCTCTTGAGCTTGTGTTTTCTGATGTATGGGGTCATGCCCAGACATCTGTTAGTGGTCACAATTATTATGTCAGTTTTATTGATGCTTATAGTCGGTTTACTTGGTTGTATCTTATTAAGCGCAAGTCTGATGTGTTCGATGTTTTTATCCAGTTTCAAGCACATGTTGAGCGTCTCCTTAAGCAGAAAATCATCCATGTTCAATCTGACTGGGGGGGGGGGGGTGAATACCACAACCTCAACTCTTTTTTTAACAAACTTGGGATTTCGCATCGTGTGTCTTGTCCTCATACTCATCAGCAAAATGGAACTGCCGAACATAAGCATCGTCATCTTGTTGAAACTAGCCTAACCTTGCTCGCTCATGCATCCATTCCGTTTCGGTTTTGGAGTGATGATTTCTCCACAACTTGTTTTCTCATAAATAGGCTTCCCTCACGACTCCTGAAAATGCAAACTCCGCTTGAACTCTTGCTCAACGAGACTCCAGACTACACCTTTTTTAAGGTGTTCGGGTGTGCATGTTGGCCTCACCTTCGCCCATATAACAAGCGTAAGTTAGAGTTTCGGTCTAAGAAGTGTGTCTTCCTGGGGTACAATTCTCTTCACAAAGGGTACAAATGCCTCCATGTTCCTACAAATCGCGTTTACATTTCTCGTGATGTGGTGTTTGATGAAAATGTGTTTTCTTTTCGTGCACTTCCGACAAACTCTACCATTTCCTCACAACCGGTGCACATGTCCACACCTTTGCCTGATCAATTTGTGGATGTTGCATATGCCCCTGCGTTGTTGCCTAATCATGCTGCAGGTATTGGACGTGGTGCTCGTCTTGAGCTTCTTGATGAACAGGAAACTTGCCGGGCAAAGACCTTGCCGGGGAGGAAAGCTTGCCGGGGGAAAAGCTTGCCGGGCGAAGACCTTGCCGGGGGAAACCGACGCGGCAGCTCCTGCTCGGGTCGTGCATGTCCCATGCATAATGGGTTCGACCCGCGTACCCGCCCCTGCATCGCCACTGGAGGCTGTCGTGCGGGCGCCGGTCTCGCCTGGCCCACGAGTGGCCTCGCCTGGCCTGCCACTAGCCTCGCCCAGTCCTTCGGCTGGTGCCCCGCCTGGCCCTCGGCTGGCCTCGCCTGGCGTGCCGCTGGCCTCGCCCAATCTTTCGGCTGGCGCTCCGCCTGACCCAGGAGGGGTCACGCCCGACCTGGAGGCATCTTCGCCTCGGTCGGCGGTTGCTTCGACCGGCCTGGAGCTGGACCCGGTCAGTCCCGCCTCGGCTGCTAGTGGGCTGGCCTCGCCTGGCTCGTCGTCGTCAGGGAGCCCTAGTGCCAGCTCTCCCGATGCTGCAGCTTCGTCTCCATCACCGGTTGCGATGGTCTCGCCGGCACGGCCTGTGGTCCCTCTTCATCCTCGTACACGGAGTCAGTCGGGCATTTTCTGTCCGAAGGAACGCAAGGACGGGACTGTGGCATGGCTAGTCGTGTGCATGGCTCACATTGCTGCTGATCCCACTGCTGAGCCTCGACACTTCCAGGCTGCACTGAGTATTCCTCACTGGCACGCTGCTATGAAACAGGAGATTCAGGCTCTCCAGAAAAATGACACTTGGCAGCTTGTTCCTCCAGTATCTGGTGTCAATGTTATTGATTCCAAGTGGGTTTTCAAAGTCAAGAGACATGCTGATGGTTCCATCGAACGCTACAAGGCACGGCTTGTTGCCAAGGGCTTCAAACAGAGGTATGGTCTTGATTATGAAGACACGTTCAGTCCAGTCATCAAGCCTACTACCATTCGCTTGCTGTTGTCTCTTGCTGTCACTCGTGGATGGTCTCTTCGTCAGCTTGATGTGCAGAACGCTTTCCTCCATGGAATTCTGGAGGAGGAGGTTTATATGCGTCAGCCACCTGGATTTGTTGATCCTGCACGCCCTCATCATCTCTGTTGTCTGACTAAGGCGCTATATGGACTGAAACAGGCTCCTCGTGCATGGCATGCTCGTCTTGGCTCTGTTCTTCGAGCACTTGGGTTTACTCCCTCCACTGCAAACACATCGCTTTTCCTTCTTCAGCGTCCTGAGGTTATGATGTATCTTCTGGTTTATGTTGATGATATCATTCTCATTAGTTCATCCCATGCTGCTGCTGATCGTCTTGTGGTTGCACTCAGTGGTGCCTTTGCTGTCAAGGATTTGGGTGCCTTGCATTTTTTCCTTGGTCTGGAGGTTTCACGTTCTTCTGCTGGTTTGGCTCTTACACAGAAGAAGTACTCCCTGGATCTGCTGCGTCGTGCTGGTATGCTGAAGTGCAAACATGCTATTACTCCGATGTTTGCCACTGATCGGTTATTTGCCCTTGATGGAGATGCTCTTTCACCTGAGGATGCTACTGAGTATCGCAGTCTCGTTGGTGGTCTGCAATACCTTACTATTACCAGGCCTGATATCTCCTATGCAGTCAACCGTGTCTGTCAGTTTCTTCATGCACCCAGGACATCTCATTGGTCAGCTGTGAAACGTATTCTACGTTACATTTGTCTTATTGTCTCCTATGGTTTGGTTCTTCAGCCTGCACCCTCGTGTGAGCTCTTAGCTTTCTCAGATGCAGATTGGGCTGGCAGTCCTGATGACAGGCGATCCACGGGGGGATATGCGGTATTTCTGGGTTCTAACTTGATCGCCTGGAATGCTCGAAAGCAGGCCACAGTGTCTCACAGTAGTACTGAAGCTAAGTACAAAGCAGTTGCTGATGCCACTGCTGAGATCATATGGGTACAGTCTCTGTTGAGAGAGTTGAGAGTTGCTTCAGCACATCCTCCGGTTCTGTGGTGTGATAACATTGGTGGTACATATCTTTCATCTAATGCAGTGTTTCACACTAGGACGAAGCACATTGAGGTTGACTATCATTTTGTTCGGGAACGTGTTGCACAGAAGATACTTTGTATCAAGTTCATTCCATCAAAGGATCAACTTGCTGACATCTTCACGAAGCCTCTTCCACAACCACAGTTTGTAGGTTGTAGGCGCAATCTTAACTTGCTTTGTACTTCAGGCCACAGTTAAGATTGAGGGAGGGTGTTAGACTGTATATATACGTAGTCTGTGTATTAATATTGTAACATTGTATTGTACCTCTTGGTACCTCTATATAATGAAAGAGCCACACCCTGTTTAGGGTGTCGAGCAAGTTCCCAACATATTGTGTTTTACATCCCGGTCCACCAGAGAAACTTTTTTTTAGGGTATCCACCAGAGAAACTTAGGGCTCCCTTGATTCAAAGGAATTATTTAGGATTTTTGGAGGATCTAAATTCTTAGGATTTTTTTCTATGTCGGCCCTTTGACTCATAGGCATTTCATAGGAAATCTAACATCCACTCCAATCTCTTTTTACAATTCCTTTGTTTTTCATGTGGCATCAAACACTCTTTGCTAATCTTATAGGATACAAATTGACATGCCACTGCAATCCTATACTTTTCCTGTTCCTACATTTTAGGACCTCTTTGATTCGCAGGATTTTAAAAACACGGGAATAAGAAAATTATAGGATTAGAGTGTCATGTCCACTTGAATCCTATAAAATTAGTAAGGAGCGTTTGATTTCACGGGAAAAGTAAAGAAATTGTAAAAAGAGGTTAGTGTGGATGTCAGATTTTCTATGAAATGTAGTACAAAAGATTCTATTGGAAAAATTCCTATGGGATTCAATCTTATAAATCATAGGACAAACGTAGGAAAAATTTCAAAGGATCTCAATCCTTCAAAAATCTTATAAAATTCCCTCGAATCAAATGAGCCCTTAACATTTCTCACATTTGTGCTCCCATTTTTTGTCCTTTTGATGATGTGCGTTCAGTTACCGAAGACATTCCTCGACTACGAAAGTGTCTGTGGCGATTCATCAATCTCAAGATGTTGTGTCGACTCAGCCTTTGGCAGGTGCTCATAGGAGTAGGGTGTACGTGCGTGCGTTAATGAGAACGGGTGTATGTGTGTATTTATGAGCATATGCGCATGTGTTGTGTTAAAAAAAGCCACGCTTGATCTTGTCTCTTCGTGCGACATTCGTCGGCCATGCTTGTGATTTTGTTAAGAGTACACCATATTTTTATAAAGGGCATAGAAAAATTACAATAGGACTATGACTTTGTGAGCGGTAAGTATAATACAAACTCCACTGGAACTAATCCAAAGACTAATTACAACACACATTGAACCACGAAACAAAAGGCCTACCCTGAACAAAAACATCATATGCACGTCTCGATCAACTTTGGTCACCTCCAAGGAGTAACTACTTCAACATAACTTCGCACCAATCGCCATTGAAGGCCTAAAGGAGTCGGTAGATGGAAGGTGGAACTGAGTTAGCCCCGAGAAAGCCATCATCTTGGACTCACCATCTATGGTGTACATAGCGTCTCTCAAGATACACATAGTCGTCTAGAGCAGCAGCAAGCACCAGAGGAACAAAACATGGAACCTCCAATCCATGTGTCCAAACACGATGCTCCCAACATAGGAAATGCATCGAGAATTCCGCCGTCGCCGATCTGAAACCGAACCTGGGCTTTCACCCAGGGACAACAAACCCAAGTGAGAGAGAGGGAGATGCCAACATGCCTCGACACTGCCTCCAAAGAGGGGAAACGACAACCATGGGTGTTGTCATCGTCGGCATCGACCGAAGACGAGCATGGCTTTCATTTGTATTGTTGTGCACCTCCATCCTAGCCCACCCAGACTGGGGTAACCGTCCGTGTAGGTTCACATCGTCGCTGCAACAGCACCTCACTGTCCGTAGCCGAAACATCATTGACACCGGCGCAACCAGCACCATGATAAGTCTCCAACTTATCTATAATTTTTTGTTGTTCAATGCTATTATATTATCTATCTTGAATGTTTTATATGCATTTATATGATTTTTGGGACTAACCGCCTAGTGCCAGTTGCTATTTTTTCCTTGTTTCTGAGTTTCGCAGAAAAGGAATATCAAACGGAGTCCAAATGAGCTAAAAATTTACGGTGGTTTTTTATGGACCAGAAGAAGCCCCCTAAGCAAAAGAGTTGGGCCAGAAAAGCCACGAGGCATCCACAAGGGTGGACGACGCCCTCCTTAGGGCACGCCCCCTGTCAGGGATAGACCCCGGGTAGCCTCATGCGGACCTAATAACATTTCAAAACATCGGGCTAGCAAAGCACCTCGTACCTTACGGACCAAGCAGTCGGCTCCTAAAAGACGGCGTACTCTTAGAAGGCGGCTTTGGGGAAGGCCAGCTCTGAGCAGACAGCCCCTCTTCCCCTCAGAGTCTGCACTCACCTACTCTGATGAGACTGGGTGTGGCTACAGAGCCACCTACTCCCCCGAATCCCGAAGAAGCGTGGCTACAGTGTGAGCTGACCAAGCGGCAACCTACCTGCCAGGCGCGGGACTATAGCCATGCGACTCATGACATGGCCCTCGCCAGCAAGGGCCACGCTACAACAAAGGGCAATCAGTACGGCCCGCAGGCGGTGGGCCCTACCTGTCTGTGGGCTCCTAGAAGACGGCGCATCCCTTGAAGGCAGCTCTGGGGGTGGGCCGACATCTAGCTCCCAGCTCTCCCCTCCCCTCGGAGTCTGCACTCACCTACTCCAACGTGACGGAGCATGGCTATTGAGGGGGTCTTGGATTAAGGGGTCCTCGGGCGTCCGACCTGTTAGACATGGGCCGGACTGATGGGCCGTGAAGATACAAGACATGAGACTCTCTCCTGTGTCCGGATGGGACTCTCCTTGGTGTGGATGGCAAGCTTGGCATTCGGATATGAAGATTCCTTTCTATGTAACCGACTTTGTACAACCCTACTCCCCTCCGGTGTCTATATAAATCGGAGGGTTTAGTCCGTAGAGGCAATGATAATCTGACAAGCTAGACTTCTAGGGTTTTAGCCATTATGATCTCGTGGTAGATCAACTCTTGTAATCCTTATACTCATCAATGTCAATCAAGCAGGACGTAGGGTATTACCTCCATCAAGAGGGCCCGAACCTGGGTAAAACATCGTGTTCCCTGCCTCCTGTTACCGTCAACCTTAGACGCACAGTTCGGGACCCCCTATCCAAGATCCTCCGATTTTGACACCCACATTGGTACTTTCATTGAGAGTTCCTCTATGACGTCGAAGACAGGATTGATGGCTCGCCTTGTTATCAAGGACAATATCACTTCCGGGGGAGCCCTGGCCTCATGCCAAACCCTCCGGCTAGGCGGCTTTACCATGACCGCCCGTACGGCCGTTAAGCCGACAATGACTTCTCAGGTCATCGAAAATCGCCTCCGTGTTGACTCCGAATACTCCAAATGGTTGGATCCGGCGGAGTTGTCGTCTTTAAACGCACTCCTCGATCGCATCGCAGCCTTGGGGGTTGCTACAGACTATGATCAGATTGGGCTTAAACCTGATCAGAGGGAAATCAAATCTCTGCCGATCACCCATCAGATAGCGGTAGTAGAGGAGCAAAACAACAACTCTTCCTCTATATTGACTATTGAGGACGAACTATGTTCGGATTTCCGAGCTCGAAGATCCGAATACATGTTCGCGGAGCGACACGCCCTATCCTCCGAACCTAGAATCGGAAGGTGGACCTGAAAAATCGGTTGACATCCCGAAGCCCGAACTATTAAGCTCGGGAGTTTCTCAAACTCCGGATCCCAAATTGGGTCAGGGTTCGGATTTAAAGCCACCCGCCCACCCAGAAATATGCGATCTCATGTACATACGATAGCAGTCTCAGGAAATAGTCCATCACTTTTGGGCCAGATTCCTCCTTGTCAAAAACAAGATTAAAGATTGCCGCGACGAAGACGCGATCTCAGTATTTTGCAATAATTGCACGGACGAAGGAATCCTCAACACCATCAACTGCCATCGCTTATTACACTTCGCTGACTTGGCAACCATAGTGCAAAAGTACTGCGCAATGGAAAGCACCTGGAAAACTCAAGCAGCTCACTGGGAACCACCGGTTTCCACTCAACCCCTCGCCCGAGCAAAAAGGATGCACCCTCGCGGGGTGCCCGACCCAATAGTAAAGAAATCTAAGCCCATTACAGGGCACAGAACCATTTTGGAGGGATGGCTCGATAGGCCATGCAAAATACACACAACACCGGATATCATACCAACCCATAGCCTTAGAGCATGTTGGATACTCCGGCAAGTGGCCAAGAGCGGTGAGGATATCCTCACCAAAAGTACCTCAGAGCAACACCCCTCGGAAGAGGTCGTCCTCAGCATACTGATGGTCTTTGAGACTTCCGCTTCAAAAAATCAACACAAAAGGGGCCTCCGCGACCTCGCCGAAGTCTGCCAAGTTGCAGCAAATAACCCTTGGAACGACACGACCATAACTTTCAATGCCAGTGATGAACCAAAATTTCAGACAGTCTGGGCACCAGCCGCCTTGGTCCTCAATACAATTATGGATGGTTTTCGGCTCACCAAAGTGCTCATGGACGGCGGCAGCGGACTAAACCTCATCTATGAGGACACACTCAACAAAATGGAAATAGACAGGAGCCGCATCGAGCATAGTAATACGACCTTCCGAGGGATCATCCCCAGCCGGGAGGCGTGATGCGCGGGGAAATTACAGTTGACGTGGTATTCGGCATGCCGGAGAATTATCGGTTCGAAAAGATAACCTTTCAAGTGGCCCCTTTCAACAGTGGATATCACGCCTTGTTTGGGGTGAGATGCATTCACACGCTTTCAGACTATACCTCATTACGGGTATATGAAGCTCAAGATGAAGGAAATATGCCCTAGAGGCAATAATAAAGTTGTTATTTATATTTCCTTATATCATGATAAATGTTTATTATTCATGCTAGAATTGTATTAACCGGAAACTTAGTACATGTGTGAATACATAGACAAACAGAGTGTCACTAGTTTGCCTCTACTTGACTATCTTGTTGAATCAATGATGATTATGTTTCCTAACCATAGACATGAGTTGTCATTTTATTAACAGGATCACATCATTAGAGAATGATGTGATTGACTTGACCCATCCATTAGCTTAGCACGATGATTGTTTAGTTTGTTGCTATTGCTTTCTTCATGACTATACATGTTCCTATGACTATGAGATCATGCAACTCCCGAATACCAGAGGAACACTTTGTGTGCTACCAAACATCACAACGTAACTGGTGATTATAAAGGTGCTTTACAGGTGTCTCCGATGGTGTTTGTTGAGTTGGCATGGATCAAGATTGGGATTTGTCACTCCAATTGTCGGAGAGGTATCTCTGGGCCCTCTCGGTAATGCACATCACTATAAGCCTTGCAAGCATTGTCACTAATGAGTTAGTTGCGGGATTATACATTATGAAACGAGTAAAGAGACTTGCCAGTAACAAGATTGAACTAGGTATTGAGATACCGACGATCGAATCTCGGGCAAGTAACATACCGATGACAAAGGGAACAATGTATGTTGTTATGCGGTTTGACCGATAAAGATCTTCGTAGAATATGTAGGAACCAATATGAGCATCCAGGTTATGCTATTGGTTATTGACTGGAGATGAGTCTCGGTCATGTCTACATAGTTCTTGAACCCGTAGGGTCCGCACGCTTAATGTTCCGTGACGATTTGTATTATGAGTTCTCCGATCTGATGACCGAAGTTTGTTCGGAGTCCCGGATGAGATCGGGGACATGACGTGGAGTCTCGAAATAGTCGAGATGTAAAGATCGATATATTGGAAGGCTATATTCGGACATCGAAAAGGTTCCGAGTGATTCGGGTATTTTCGAAGTACCAGAGAGTTACGGGAATTCGACGGGAGAAGTATTGGGCCTTATTGGGCCATACGGGAATAGAGGAGGCAGGACAAAGGGAAGGAGGCGCCCCCCCTTGGGTCCGAGTTGGACTAGGGGAAAGGGGGCGGCGCCCCCCTTGCCCTTTCCTACTCCCTCTCTCTTTCCTTCTTTCTTCTCTCCTACTCCAGGAAGGAAAAGGGGAATCCTACTAGGACTTGGGAGTCCTAGTAGGACTCCCCACACTTGGCGCGCCCCCTCTAGGGGCGCCCTCCTCCTCCTCCCTCCTTTATATACGGGGGCAGGGGGCACCCCATGGACACACAAGTTGATTCTTTCAAGCCGTGTGCGGTGCCTCCCTCCACCATAATCCACCTCGATCATATCGTAGAGGTGCTTAGGCGAAGCCCTGCGTCGGTAGCAACATCATCACCGTCATCACACCGTCGTGCTGACGGAACTCTCCTGTGAAGCTCTGCTGGATCAGAGTTCGTGGGACATCATCGAGCTGAACATGTGCTGAACTCGGAGGTGCCGTACGTTTGGTACTTGGATCGGTCGGATTGTGAAGACGTACGACTACATCAACCACGTTCTGTAGGATCGAAAGTATGTCTAGAGGGGGGTGATTAGACTACTTGACCAAATAAAATCTATCCTTTTCCCAATTTTAGTCTTTGGCAGATTTTAGCTATCTTAGAACAATGCAAGCAATCTTAACACAATTCAAGCAAGCATGCAAAGAGTCTATGAGCAGCGGAAAGTAAAGCATGCAACTTGCAAGAATGTAAAGGGAAGGGTTTGGAAAATTCAAACGCAATTGGAGACACGGATGTTTTTGTCATGGTTCCGATAGGTGGTGCTATCGTACATCTACGTTGATGGAGACTTCAACCCACGAAGGGTAACGGTTGCGCGAGTCCACGGAGGGCTCCACCCACGAAGGGTCCACGAAGAAGCAACCTTGTCTATCCCATCATGGCCATCGCCCACGAAGGACTTGCCTCACTAGGGGTAGATCTTCATGAAGTAGGCGATCTCCTTGCCCTTACAAACTCCTTGGTTCAACTCCACAATCTTTGTCAGAGGCTCCCAAGTGACACCTAGCCAATCTAGGAGACACCACTCTCCAAGAAGTAACAAATGGTGTGTTGATGATGAACTCCTTGCTCTTGTGCTTCAAATGACAGTCTCCCCAACACTCAACTCTCTCTCACAGGATATGGATTTGGTGGAAAGAAGGTTTGAGTGGAAAGCAACTTGGAGAAGGCTAGAGATCAAGATTCATATGTTAGGAATGGAATATCTTGGCCTCAACACATGAGTAGGTGGTTCTCTCTCAGAAAATGTGTATTGGAAGTGTAGGTATGTTCTGATGGTTCTCTTCTCTTATGAAGAGTGGGTGGAGGGGTATATATAGCGTCCACACAAAAACTAACCGTTACACACAATTTACCAATCTCGGTGAGACCGAAGTGAACAACTCGGTCGGACCGATTTAGCAAACCTAGTGACCGTTAGGGTTTTCGGTGGGATTGAGATGCAACTCGGTAGGACCGATATGGTTAGCGTTAGGGCATAACGTAATCTCGGTGTGACCGATTACACAAACTCGGTGGGACCGATTTTGGTAATAAGCTAACCAGAGAGTTGGTCAGGTAAACTTTGGTGGGACCGATCGCTCATTTCGGTGGGACCGAAATGTTACGAAAGAGAGACAGAGAGTTTACAGTGCAATCTCGGTGGGACCGATCGCTCATCTCGGTAGGACCGAAACGTTACGAAGGGAAACAGAGAGATTACAACCCCATCTCGGTGTGACCGAAGTCCCTATCGGTGAGACCGATTTGCCTAGGGTTTGTGGCAGTGGCTATGACATTTGAAACTTGGTGGCGTCGGATAGAAAGAATCGGTAGGGCCGAGTTTGACTTTTGGTTTAGGTCATATGTGGATGTGGGAAAGTACTTGAGGGTTTTGGAGCATATCACTAAGCATTTTGAGCAAGAACCTCATTAAGCAACACCTCATCCCTCCTTGATAGTATTGGCTTTTCCTATAGACTCAATGTGATCTTGGATCACTAAAATATAAAATGCAGAGTCTTGAGCTTTGAGCTTGAGCCAATCTTTTTGTCCTTAATATTTTGAGGGGTCCACATTCCTCATCCATGCCATGCCATTCATTGAGCTTTTCCTGAAATATTAATCTTGGAATAGCATTAGCTCAATGATCTATATGTTGTTAGGAATTACCAAAACCACCTAGGGATAGTTGCACTTTCAATCTCCCCCTTTTTAGTAATTGATGACAACATATAGATCAAAGCTTCGACAAATGATAATAGGAGTGAAAAACATTGTCGCTTTGAGAAGTATGTGAAAGGCAAGAGCTCCCCCTAAATTTTGTGCATAGTTTATGATTTGCTTTGGACTGCAAATGCACAAAGAGTGAGGCTCATGGGTTACTCTTCCATGTCACATACATCTTGGTGGAGCTCTCAAAATGATAATAATTAAATGCATGCACTCATCACCAAGCAAAGTGAATGATCATATAGGGATAAAAGGATAATGTCATCCAACAAGCATTAATGTAGCATATGATCAAACACATGATCATCCAAGTATCACGCAGACAGAAAGTATCTCAAACAAGCAAAGCAAATAAAGTTCAACCACCAAAGCAAGAGAGAATAAAAAGCAATGCTCTCTCTCGAATCCTATGATCTATACATTTTTCTCCCCCTTTGGCAACAAGTTACCAAAAAGTTCCTAGAAAATGCATAGCACTAAATCGTCTCTCAGGCTTGATCTTCAGGTGGTGGTGTACGGATAACTCCAAGGACGAAGGCTTCAGTCGAAGTAGACGGAGCTGATGGAGTAGGTGCTGGAGCTGGTGGTACTGAAGTTGTAGCTGGTGCAGATGACGTGGCTCTGGTGTCTGGAACAGGCACCGCAGCAGACCTCTGAGCTCTAGGCACTCTGGCAAATGCATCATTGCTTGTCTTGCTCTTCCTCTCCTGCATATCATCTTGAAATTGCTCCACCACAGACTGGATCTTAGTTACCTTCACATCCAAGTCATAGAACTTTTGCTCCACGATTCTCTCCAAGCTCTCTTGGTTTTGAGTCAGGGTGTCCAGTCCCTTCTCAATCCTCAGAGTGGATGCAATCAGGTAGCCAAGCTGATCTTGCTTGCTCTTCAGAAGATACTGAGATGCTTCTTCAGTAGTTGGCATCCTTGAAGCCTTTTCAGCTTTTGCCTTCTCCTTCTTGACTTATGCATGCACAGAAGATGGTTCATCCTCATTCATAACCACAGTGTTATCTTCATAGTCTGGATAGATAGGCATGTGCTCCTTATCCAGCAGATATGTACCAGTGCCCATCTTGGAGTTGATCAGCTCCTGGATCTGTGGGGCATACCCACAACTCCTCTTCTGATCTGCAGATGTCCTCTTGATAGTTTCAACTATTAGGCTCATGACTTTGAACTTCTGTGGGACATCAAAGATGTGAAGCAAGTTAATTGCATGGCCTCTGATCATCTCGTGATCACCTGACTTTGGCAAGAGAGTGTGCCTAAGGATCCAGTTGATGGTTGGCAGGCCTGACAGAAGGTAATGTACAGATCCAAACTTATGTGTCTCAAGAGCAGCATCTGGGATCTCCATGTACATGTGTGCCATGGTGTTGTGATCCTTCTTCTTGTTGGCATAGACATCCAAGTCATCTTCACTCTCTTTTGGGGCATTGATCAACTTCGCCCATTCAGCAACCGTGGATTGGTACCTCGTACCTTCAGACATCCAGACAATCCTTCCATCTGGGTAGAAATGAGCTGTGGAGTAGAACTGCATGATGAGCTCATCATTCCATTTTTTGAGCTTCTGAGCCACAAACTCATCGACTCCACAAGCCTTGAAACTGTCATGTACACCTGGATAGTGATCCTCATTTTCCTTGATGTAGTCTCAGTCGACCCATCTCATGTCACACACTATGGGCTTCTTGTCAAGCAACACTGTCTCATAGAAGTCCAGTTGTTCCTTTGTATGGAACATGCAGTCCACAGCAGTCCTCCTCCTGGTGGCATATGGATCTGACTCTCTCCATAGCCTCAGACCTGAGTCCTTCCTGATCTTCATGTTCTCAGCAACTGGATGAACATCATTGTGATATGGGATTTTTGGCTTCAGCTTCCTCAAGACATGTGACTCATCATCTTCTTCTTCTAGTTCAGCTTCAGGCACTGGGGCCTTGTTCTTCTCCTTAGCAGGGATGTTTCTGGTGCTCCTCTTTGGTTTTGGCTTTGGAGCTGGAGCAACAGCCTTTGGAGCAGTATTAGGCTTAGATGGAACAGCCCCTGCCCTGATGGCATCACCCATAAGCTTCTGAGCTTTGGGTGCTGGTGCAGCATCTTCTTCCTCTTCCTCATCAGAATCTCTCATGATTGAGGATCTCCCAAGCACTCTAGCAGTGGTCTTTTTGATCCTCTCCTTCCTCTTCTTCCCTTCTGCAGCAGCCTCTTTGGGTTCAGATTCCAAAGGGACTTGAGTAGATGCTCTGGCCTTAGACGTTGGAATTCTCTTTGTAGACACTTTGATTTTCATGCCAGGCTTAGTGGCAGCAGCAGTGTTATATTCCTTCTTAACCACTTTCTTCTTGGAAGTGGCCTCATCCTCAACTGCCACATAGTCTTCATCCTTAGATTCAGAAGTCTTCTTCTTTTTGGCCCTGGTGGCAGCTTTGGGTAAGTTGCTTGGGGTGCTCCTGCTACCATCATCTGAGCTGCTAGAGGGACTAGTGCCCTCACTCAGGTGAACCTGCTCCTCTGACCTGTTCTGGCTGTCACTCTGATCGGACATATTGCAAACACTGACAGCAGACCCTGTGAATAGATATAGATGAGATAGAGTGGATGAGCATCACAAAATGCAGAGGTTTTTGCAAAAGAGTGAGTCAAAAACTTAGTTTTAGTTTTCCACAGAAAGCATTTCAGATCAACCGATTTGTAAACTCGATGATACCGAAGCAGCTGTTGGAACCTAAACTAGTGAACTCGGTCAGACCGAGTCACAGTTCAGTGGCACCGAGACTGCTAGGGTTTCACAAAGTCCTGAACTCGGTCACACCGATTTGCAATTCTCGGTCAGACCGAAAATTACATGTGCAATGGCCTGAGCCGAATCGGTGGTACCGAGTTCCACAACTCGGTGGGTCTGAGATGGTTTTGGCGGAAACCTAACCCTAAATTCTCAATTCACGACTAAACTACAGAGTGTTTTGACTGGATAAGAATGATCTCAATCGTGGCAAGATACATGGCAAACACAATGTGCTAGGAATTAGATAGGGATAGCACAGTGATCGAGTTCATACCCTAGTTCGGCGATGAACTCGCTACGGCGGCAACGGCGGAGTTGATTCTCATTGAGAGCGGCGGAGACCAGCGGCAGGAGGCGGGTGGCGACGAGGAAGACGATCCGGAGACCCTGGAGGCAGAGTGGGCTAAGCGCGGGTCGAGGAGGTTCGAAAAGTTTTCCAAAATTTGACCCGTGGGTATATATAGCCCGACCCTGTCGGTGTGACCGAGTGGAACAAGTTGGTGGCACCGAGATGCATAACTGCAAGCAGTTACTGCAACTCGGTGTGACCAAAAAGTTCAAATCGGTTGCACAGAGATTGAAAACCTAGATCGACTTAGTGATCTCGGTATGACCGAAATGGGTGAATCAGTCAGACCGAAACGCACAAAGAAGTTTTGGAAGTTTAAGTCTATGACGAATCAGGGACTCCGGGTGCTCCTCACACATAGTGGTTCGAATCTGACTTGATCAAATTTTGTGATGCAGCATGAGTAGAGTTTGAGACGAGAAAATCATAGATAGCTAGAGAAGGTTCTTAGGCATTCTTGTCCATCCACTTGGCCAAAAGAAAATTAAACCAATCAATCAAAACAACAAGTGGATGTCCTCGAATGAGTAAATTATGCAAACAACATGCTCACACAATAAAATGGCAAATGAAATATGTGGCAAAGCATGCACAAACAATTCTAGCATCTATCAAGCAATTGGCGATGACTAGGTCATCTATATATGAGTATATTGACTTAGGAGTCAAATGAGAACATTTTATCATAGGTCATACTCATCGTTTAAGCACAAGTGGGGTTACCACTTTTACATAAAGCGTTGTTGTGTTCACACCATTAGAGTTGCTTTAACTCAATTGTTAGAGTAAAGCTCCCCCTAGATGTGAGATCCCCCCTAAGAGGGATGAACTAACCTTGGGTTTTGTCGATGATGACTTCATGTAGGTGTTGAAGATGTGGATGCTCTAAGTTGATGTAGATCATTTGGAGATATCCTTTGGAGTGAGTTGCACTTTCAATACCTACACGGGTTAGTCCCACAAGGAACAAACAAGGATATGCATAGACATAGAGTGATGCACACACAGGACGATGTCTATGAAAGCTTTAGGTTACCTTGTCCCTTGTCTTACCAACAAGAGGGTTTGTGACTCCTTGAACTAGTGCAAGATGTGGAAGTTGATTGCACTTGTTCTTGCCGAAATAATAAGAGTGAAGTATGTTGGCGGAGTCACCCTCAAGAACTCTCTAGTTCTTCTTCTTCTTCGGGATCCACACCATCTTGATGGGAATCCTCGGAGTTGTAGTTGTACTTGATGAAGTGGAACTTGATGTAGTCTTGGAACCCACTTGACCAAGGCCTTAGGAGCTTCTTCAAATGCATCAATTTCCTCTTGAAGCTTGTCCTTGCCTTTTTGCTTGTGGTCTTGTGGTGGAAGATCATCTTGAGCTTGTGTCCCTTTGGATGAAGTAGGATCATACTTCTCTTGTTGAGGAACAAACTTCGTCTTGGGGTATTGATCTTCTTCCCACTCAACTCCATTGGCATTGAACTTTCGTTCAAAACCAATACCTTGATTCTTCCGGTGCCTTCCTTGCTTGCGTACAATTTCTTCGAATTGTTTACTCCCGGCAAGGCTCTTGTAAACACCTTTCTCTATAATTCCCTCCAATAAGCTATGTTCTTGCTCAAGTGTAACTTGGCTAAGAGAATCATTAGTGGAATCAAGAGAACTACTAGAAGCAACAATATTTGATTTAGCATGATTATTGTTACTACTAGAAGAAGAATCCTTCTTGTTCTTGTTACTAGACTTGACTTGAAGCAAGTAAGTGGATAAGAGTAAACGCTTGGCAACATAAGAAGAACTTTTCTTGCGAAGATCATCATTGATTGCCTTTAAGAACTCATGCTCTTGCTCAAGATTGAGTTTCTCAAAACGTAATTTCTCATGAGTCCTTAAAAGTTCTCGATGATCTCCTAAGATAGTTTCATGAGCTAACTTAAGAGTGTTTAGTTCTTTAGTTAGAGACTCAATCTTATCCTTATCATTGTCATTCGTTTCATCTTGATTAGCATGATTAATTGACGTTTCATCATAGTATTCATCACTATAGTTGTCAACAAGTAAATCATCATCACCTAACAAGTCATCTTTATCACTATTGAAATCAACATACTCGGGGTGTGATACCTTTGGACCTTTGGCCATGAAGCATCTTACAATTCCTTCATTTGGTGAATCAAATATGTCGGAGGAGTTGGTTGACACAAGTGCTAGACCGGCAACACCTTCATCTTGAGTTTATTCAGAGTCGGAGTGATAGCTTCTCTCGGAGTCATTGTCGGAGCCGGAGACGGATACCCATTCACCAACATGAGCTTGATGTCTTCATTTTGTGTAGCTCCTTGATGACGTGTCCTTCCTTTCCGAATCCTTGCTTCTTGGTGAGGGTCTTCGTTCATACCGATCATCCCTACTCCTTCTCTCCCTTGATGGTGATTCTTCTCTTCTACTTCTTTTTTTGGGAGAATCTTCTCTTCTCTTGTGGGGAGCCGTACACTCATTGGAGTAGTGTCCGGGTCTTCCACAATTATAGTAGTTTCGCTCTCGACTAGAAGATCTTTTGTCATTGTAGGACCTTGACTTGGAACTTCTCTCTTTGCTTCTATTCTTGTAGAACTTGTTGAAGTTCTTCACCATTAAGCTCAATTCCTCATTGAAGGTTTGTTCTCACTTGATGATGTGGGAGCTTCACATGAGGCTTTGTAAGCACCACTTGACTTGTTATGGAGCTCCTCCTTATCCTTGAGTGACATCTCATGAGCAACAATTCTTCCAATGACTTCCGTTGGCTTAAGATCTTTGTAATTTGGCATCATTTGGATCAATGTGCATACGGTATCGTATTTTCCATCCAAGGCTCTTAGGATCTTCTTGATGATGAATTTGTCGGTCATCTCTTCACTTCCTAAGCCGGCAATCTCATTTGTGATAAGAGCAAGCCTAGAGTACATTTCAGCGACACCTTCACCATCCTTCATTTTGAACTTGTCAAGTTGACATCTTCGAGGCACAATCCATTGAAGAGGATATCACAAGCTTGAGCATTGTATTGTAGCATCTTCAACTCATCCGCGGTAGCTTCACGATTCAGTTCTCTCCCATCAAAGAATTCACCTTGCAAGCCAACACACACAATAGCCCAAACGGCGGGGTTATGTCCAAGAATATGCATTTTCATCTTATGCTTCCAACTAGCAAAATTAGTGCCATCAAAGTAAGGACCTCTACCATGATAATTTCCCTCGCTAGACGCCATACTCTCCTAGGTTGTGAAACCAAGGCTATGACCACCAAAAGCTATGGAAATCAAAGCAAATGGAGACCAAAGCTCTGATACCACTTGTAGGATCGAAAGTATGTCTAGAGGGGGGGGGTGATTAGACTACTTAACCAAATAAAAATCTATCCTTTTCCCAATTTTAGTCTTTGGCAGATTTTAGCTATCTTAGAACAAGTCAAGCAATCTTAACACAATTCAAGCAAGCATGCAAAGAGTCTATGAGCAGCGGAAAGTAAAGCATGCAACTTGCAAGAATGTAAAGGGAATGGTTTGGAGAATTCAAACGCAATTGGAGACACGGATGTTTTTGTCGTGGTTCCGATAGGTGGTGCTATCATACATCCAAGTTGATGGAGACTTCATCCCATGGAGGGTAACGGTTGTGTGAGTCCACGGAGGGCTCCACCCATGAAGGGTCCACGAAGAAGCAACCTTGTCTATCCCATCATGGCCATCGCCCACGAAGGACTTGCCTCACTAGGGGTAGATCTTCACGAAGTAGGCGATCTCCTTGCCCTTACAAACTCCTTGGTTCAACTCCACAATCTTTGTTGGAGGCTCCCAAGTGACACCTAGCCAATCTAGGAGACACCACTCTCCAAGAAGTAACAAATGGTGTGTTGATGATGAACTCCTTGCTCTTGTGCTTCAAATGACAGTCTCCCCAACACTCAATTCTCTCTCACAGGATATGGATTTGGTGGAAAGAAGGTTTGAGTGGAAAGCAACTTGGGGAAGGCTAGAGATCAAGATTCATATGGTAGGAATGGAATATCTTGGCCTCAACACATGAGTAGGTGGTTCTCTCTCAGAAAATGTGTATTGGAAGTGTAGGTATGTTCTGATGGCTCTCTTCTCTTATGAAGAGTGGGTGGAGGGGTATATATAGCCTCCACACAAAAACTAACCGTTACACACAATTTACCAATCTCGGTGAGACCGAAGTGAACAACTCGGTCGGACCGATTTAGCAAACCTAGTGACCGTTAGGGTTTTCGGTGGGACTGAGATGCAACTCGGTAGGACTGATATGGTTAGGGTTAGGGCATAACGTAATCTCGGTGTGACCGATTACACAAACTCGGTGGGACCGATTTTGGTAATAAGCCAACCAGAGAGTTGGTTAAGTAAACTCGGTGGGACCGATCGCTCATTTCAGTGGGACCGAAAATGTTACGAAAGAGAGACAGAGAGTTTACATTGCAATCTCGGTGGGACCGATCCCTCATCTCGGTAGGACCGAAACGTTATGAAGGGAAACAGAGAGATTACCACCCCATCTCAGTGTGACCAAAATCCCTATCGGTGAGACCGATTTGCCTAGGGTTTGTGGCAGTGGCTATGACATTTGAAACTCGGTGGCGCCGGATAGAAAGAACCGGTAGGGCCGAGTTTGACTTTTGGTTTAGGTCATATGTGGATGTGGGAAAGTACTTGAGGGTTTTGGAGCATATCACTAAGCATTTTGAGCAAGAACCTCATTAAGCAACACCTCATCCCTCCTTGGTAGTATTGGCTTTTCCTATAGACTCAATGTGATCTTGGATCACTAAAATATAAAATGCAGAGTCTTGAGCTTTGAGCTTGAGCCAATCTTTTTGTCCTTAATATTTTGAGGGGTCCACATTCCTCATCCATGCCATGCCATTCATTGAGCTTTTCCTGAAATATTAATCTTGGAATAGCATTAGCTCAATGAGCTATATGTTGCTAGGAATTACCAAAACCACCTAGGGATAGTTGCACTTTCACGTTCTCATAACGCTTCCGCTTACGGTCTACGAGGGTACATGGACGATACTCTTCCCTCTCGTTGCTATGCATCACCAAGATCTTGCGTGTGCGTAGGATTTTTTTTGAAATTACTACGTTCCCCAACACAAGATGCCCGGGCCCAACGGTATTATCACTCTCGCTAGTAGATTTTTTTTGAAATCGACGAAGGTAGAAATCAAGAAAAGCATCAAGTGTTGATGGTTGACAAGACCACTAGTTTCAAGAAAAGGGCAAAGGGAAGTAGGGGAACTTCAAGAAGAACGGCAAGCAAGTTGCTACTCAAGTGAAGAAGCCCAAGTCTAGACCTAAGCCTGAGACTAAGTGCTTCTACTGCAAAGGGACTAGTCACTAGAAGCAGAACTGCCCCAAGAATTTGGCAGATAAGAAGGATGGCAAAGTGAACAAAGGTATATTTGATATACATGTTATTGATGTGTACTTTACTAGTGTTTATAGCAACCCCTCAGTATTTGATACTAGTTCAGTTGCTAAGATTAGTAACTCGAAACAGGAGTTGCAGAATGAACAGAGACTGGTTAAGGGCGAAGTGATGATGTGTGTTGGAAGTGGTTCCAAGATTGATATGATCATCATCGCACACTCCCTATACTTTTGTGATTAGTGTTGAACCTAAATAAATGTTATTTTGTGTTTGTGTTAAGTGTCAATATGATTTGATCATGATTATTGCAATACAGTTATTCATTTAAAGGTCAGATAATAATTGTTCTTCTGTTTACATGAATAAAACCTTCAATGGTCATACACCCAAGGTGAATGGTTTATTGAATCTCAATCGTAGAGATACACATATTCATAATATTGAAGCCAAAATATGCAAAGTTAATAATGATAGTGCAACTTATTTGTGGCACTGTTGTTTAGGTCATATTGGTGTAAAGCGCATGAAGAAAAACCATGCTGATGGGCTTTTGGAATCACTTGATTATGAATCACTTGATGCTTGCGAACCATGCCTCATGGGAAAGATGACTAAGACTCCGTTCTCCAGAACAATGGAGCGAGCAACTGACTTACTGGAAATAATACATACTGATGTATGCAATCCGATGAGTGTTGAGGCTCGCGACGGTATCATTATTTTCTGACCTTCACAGATGATTTGAGCAGATATGAGTATATCTACTTGATGAAACATAAGTTTGAAACATTTGAAAAGTTCAAAGAATTTCAGAGTGAAGTGGAAAATCATCGTAACAAGAAAATGAAGTTTCTACGATTTGATCGTGGAGGAGAATATTTGAGTTACGAGTTTGGTCTTCATTTGAAACAGTGCGGAATAGTTTTGCAACTCACGCCATCTGGAACACCACATCGTAATGGTGTGTCCGAACATCGTAACCATACTTTATTAGATATGGTGCAATGTATGATGTCTCTTACCGATTTACCATTATCGTTTTGGGGTTATGCATTAGAGACAGCTGCATTCACGTTAAACAGGGCACCATCTAAATCCGTTGAGACGACACCGTATGAACTATGGTTTGGCGAGAAACCTAAGATGTCGTTTCTTAAAGTTTGGGGTTGCGATGCTTATGTGAAAAAGTTTCATCCTGATAAGCTCAAACCCAAATTGGAGAAATGTGTCGTCATAGGATACCCAAAGGAGATAGTTTGGTACACCTTCTATCACAGATCCAAAGGCAAGATATTTGTCGCTAAGAATGGATCCTTTCTAGAGAAGGAATTTCTCTCGAAAGAAGTGAGTGGGAGGAAAGTAGAACTTGATGAGGTAACTGTACCTGCTCCCTTATTGGAAAGTAGTTCATCACAGAAATCTGTTCCTGTGACTCCTACACCAATTAGTGAGGAAGCTAATGATGATGATCACGTAACTTCAGATCAAGTTACTACCGAACCTCGTAGGTCAACCAGGGTGAGATCCGCACCAGAGTGGTACGGTAATCCTTTTCTGGAAATCTTGTTACTAGACCATGATGAACCTACGAACTATGAGGAAGTGATGATGAGCCCAAATTCCGCAAAATGGCTTGAGGCCATGAAAACTGAGATGGGATCCATGTATGAGAACAAAGTGTGGACTTTGGTTGACTTGCCCGATGATCGGCAAGCCATAGAAAGTAAATGGATCTTCAAGAGGAAGACGGACGCTGATAGTAGTGTTACTATCTACAAAGCTAGATTTGTCAAAAAAAGGTTTTGACAAAGTTTAAGGTGTTGACTACGATGAGATTTTCTCACTCGTAGCGTTGCTTAAGTTTGTCCGAATCATGTTAGCAAATTGCCACATTTTATGAAATCTGGCAAATGAATGTCAAAACTACATTCCTTAATGCATTTATTAAAGAAGAGTTGTATATGATGCAAGCAGAAGGTTTTGTCGTTCCTAAAGGTGCTAACAAAATGTGCAAGCTCCAACGATCCATCTATGGACTGGTGCAAGCATCTCGGAGTCAGAATATACGCTTTCATGAGTTGATCAAAGCATATAGTTTTATACAGACTTGCGATGAAGCTTGTATTTACAAGAAAGTGAGTGGGAGCACTACAACTTTTCTGATAAATATATGTGAAGGACATATTGTTGATCCGAAATAATGTAGAATTTTCAGGGAAGCATAAAGGAGTATTTGTAAAGAGTTTTTCAAAGAAAGACATCGGTGAAGCTGCTTACATATTGAGCATCTAGATCTATAGAGATAGATCAAGACGCGTGATAAGTTTTTTCAATGAGTACATACCTTGACAAGATTTTGAAGTAGTTCAAAATGGAACAGTTAAAGAAAGATTCTTGCCTGTGTTGCAAGGTGTGAAGTTGAGTAAAGACACAAAACCCGACCATAGCAGAAAATAGAAAGAGAATGAAAAGTCATTCCCTATGCCTCAGTCATAGGTTCTATAAAGTATGCTATGCTATTGACCAGTCCTATTGTATACCTTAGCATGATTCTGGCAAGGGAGTACAATAGTGATCTAGGAGTAGATCACTGGACATCGGTCAAAATTATCCTTAGAGGACTAAGAAAATATTTCTCGATCACTGGACACCCCCAATTCGATCGTACACCAATCATACACACAAACGTGTACGATCAAGATCAGGGAGGAAGATATCACAACACAACTCTACAAATAAAATAAGTCATACAAGCATCATATTACAAGCCAGGGGCCTCGAGGGCTCGAATACAAGAGCTTGATCATAGATGAGTCAGCGGAAGCAACAATATCTGAGTACAGACATAAGTAAACAAGAATGCCTTAAGAAGGCTAGCAGAAACTGGGATATAGATCGAAAGAGGCGCAGGCCTCCTGCTTGGGATCCTCCTAAACTACTCCTGGTCGTCGTCAGCGGGCTGCACATAGTAGTAGGCACCTCCCGAGTAGTAGTAGTCGTCATCGACAGTGGCGTCTGGCTCCTGGACTCCATCGTCTGGCCGCAGCAATCGAGTGTAGGATGGGGGAAAAGGGGGAGCAAAGCAACCGTGAGTACTCATCCAAAGTACTCGCAAGCAAGGAGCTACACTACATATGTATGCATTGGTATCAAATGGATTGAGGGTATCATATGTGGACTGAACTGCAGAATGCCGAAATAAGAGGGGGATAGCTAGTCCTTTCGAAGACTACGCTTCTGGTAACCTCCATCTTGCAGCAGAAGAAGAGAGTAGATAGCAAGTTCACCAAGTAGCATCGCATAGCATAATCCTAACCGATGATCCTCCCCTCGTCGCCCTGTGAGGGAGCGATCACCGGTTGTATCTGGCACTTGGAAGGGTGTGTGAGGGAGTCCTGGATTAGGGGGTGTTCGGATAGCCGTACTATACCTTCAACCGGACTCCTGGACTATGAAGATACAAGATTAAAGACTTCGTCCGTGTCCGGAAGGGACTTTCCTTGGCGTGGAAGGCAAGCTTGGCGATACGGATATGTAGATCCCCTACCATTGTAACCGACTTTGTGTAACCCTAACCCTCTCCGGTGTCTATATAAACCGGAGGGTTTTAGTCCGTAGGACAACATATACACAACAACAATCATACCATAGGTTAGCTTCTAGGGTTTAGCCTCTCCGATCTCGTGGTAGATCTACTCTTGTACTACCCATATCATCAATATTAATCAAGGACGACGTAGGGTTTTACCTCGATCAAGAGGGCCCGAACCTGGGTAAGATTTCGTGTCCCTTGCCTCCTGTTACCATCCAGCCTAAACGCACAGTTCGGGACCCCCTACCCGAGATCCGCCGGTTTTGACACCGACATTGGTGCTTTCACTGAGAGTTCCTCTGTGTCGTCGCCGTCAGGCTCGATGGCTCCTACGATCATCAATAGCAATGCAGTCCAGGGTGAGACCTTCCTCCCCGGACAGATCTTCGTCTTCGGCGGCTTCGCACTACGGGCCAATTCACTTGGCCATCTGGAGCAGATCGAAAGCTACGCCCCTGGCCGTCAGGTCAGATTTGGAAGTTTAAACTACATGGCTGACATCCGCGGGGACTTGATCTTCGACGGTTTCGAGCCACTGCCGAGCGCGCCGCACTGTCACGACGAGCATGATCTAGCTCTGCCACCGAACAGTGCCCTGGAGGCCGCACCCGCATCGGCTTCGACCCTTAATTCGGAGCCAACTGCGCCGATCGAGGATGGGCGGTTGGACGCCGCCTCGGGGGCTGTGATCCCAACGGCGATCGAGCCGAACACCAGCCCCGCACTCCGCGAGACTCGTGACTCCAAGGAGCCGGACTCCCCTCCGGACTCCGAACCCTCCGTGCCCCTGTCGATCGAATCCGATTGGGCGCCGATCATGGAGTTTACTGCCGCGGACATCTTTTAGCACTTGCCTTTTGGCGATATTCTAAAGACACTAAAGTCTCTCTCTTTATCAGGAGAGCCCTGGCCGGACTATGGTCAGCAAGGTTGGGATACAGACGATGAAGAAATTCAAAGACCACCCACCACCCACTTTGTAGCCACTGTCGACGATTTAACCGACATGCTCGACTTCGACTCCGAGGACATCAACGGTATGGACGCCGATGAAGGAGACGATGAAGAACCAGCGCCTATTGGGCCCTGGAACGCCACCTCGTCATATGACGTATACACGGTGGACGCACCAAAAGATGACGACGAGGAGCGGAAGGACGCACCGAAGGCTTGTTCCCTCGAAAAGCAGTCAAAGCGGCGACGCAAGCGCCGCCCCAAATCCCGCCTCGACAGAAATAGCGATCACACAGACCCAGCGCTGGAGCAGGGCAAACCGCTGCCGGACAACGGCAATCCGGGTAATCAAACCGAGCAAACAAATTCTATCAAGGATAATGGTCCGGACGACATAACGCCGGACAGGCACCCGGAGCAGCAGAATGCCCGTAAAAGGCTTGTTACCACTGCGAGGAGTCTTAAAAAGCAGAAGCAAAGGCTCAAGGCCGCGCAAGACACACTCCAAATCAGATGTAGTAAAATACTCAACACTGCAGCGAGGTACGGCGACAATCGCCCCTCCAAGAGCTACCCAAAGCAGAAGCTGCTACCCGAATTCGATGAGGAGGCCTCAGACCCCCCACAACCAAATATCAAAGCAGCCACCTGGTCAGATAGATGACCCCTCTACCAACACAGAGTGGCATACAACGCCGCTCACAATACAACACGCGACCCATGCGAGGGCTCGCACCCAAAGGACGGTGCAACAAGATCCATCTATGGACCACGCAAGCGCGCCCCAGCATACAATGCAACACAACAAACATCCGAACAACGCGATACACCCAGCTACAGGGGTGCCGCACACCCCCTATGTTTCACCGATGAGGTGCTGGACCATGAATTTCCAGAGGGATTCAAGCCAGTAAACATAGAGGCATATGACGGAACAACAGACCCTGGGGTCTGGATTGAGGACTACATCCTTCATATCCATATGGCTCGAGGAGATGATCTCCACGCCATCAAGTACTTACCCCTCAAGCTCAAAGGGACAGCTTGTCACTGGCTCAAAGGCCTCCCCGAAAGCTCCATTGGAAGTTGGGAAGAGCTCAAAGACGCCTTTCGGGCAAATTTTCAAGGGACTTATGTCCGACCTCCGGATGTGGACGATTTGAGTCATATAACTCAACAGCCCGGAGAGTCAGCCCTAAAGCTTTGGAACAGGTTTCTTACTAAAAAGAACCAGATTGTCGACTGTCCGGACGCCGAAGCCTTGGCAGCTTTCAAGCATAGCGTCCGTGATGAATGGCTCGCCAGACACCTCGCCAAAATAAGCCGAGAACGATGGCCGCATTAACAAACCTCATGACCCGCTTTTGCGCGGGTGAGGACAGCTGGCTAGCCAGATGCAGCACCAACAACCCCAGTACATCTGAAGTTAGAGATGGAAATGGGAAATCACGACGCAACAACAGTAACAAACGCCGGAATAAAGAAGACAACACGAAGGGCACGGCAATAAATGCCGGATTCAAAAGCTCTCGGCCAGGTCAAAAGCCGCCCCCTAAAGGCACCAGGGATGAACTGTCTAGCCTCAACAAAATTCTGGACCAAGTATGTTAGATCCATAGTACCCTTGGTAAACCTGCTAATCATACCCACAGAGAATGTTGGGTCTTCAAGCAGTCCGGCAAGCTCAACGCCGTACACAAGGGGGAGGATACACCAAGTGAAGACGAGGACGAGCCTCCCAAGCAAGACACAGGGGAACAAAAGAAATTTCCACCAGAAGTCAAAACAGTAAACGTGTTACACGTGATCAAGGGAAAAACAACGCAGCACTCCCAGGAAAATATACCCAAGTGCCTGTCACCGCGAAGTCCTGCCCGATCACTTTCGACCATCACGATTACTCAGAAAGTATCCGACACGCAGGATGGGCTGCCCTGGTATTAGACCCAGTAATTGGCGGATATCACTTCACACGAGTCTTGATGGACGGCGGCAGCAGCCTAAACCTAATATATCAGGATACAATCCGTGGGATGGGGTTAGACCCAACACAAATTCGCCATAGCAATACTACCTTTAAAGGAGTAACGCCAGGCCCAGGGGCTCGTTGTACGGGCTCCCTCCTACTACAAGTTATATTCAGCTCCCCCAATAACTTCCGTCGCGAGCATTTAACTTTCCACATCGCTCCGTTTCAAAGTGGCTATCAAGCACTGCTCGGACGCGAAGCTTTCGCTCGCTTTAATGCAATACCACACTACGCCTCCCTCACACTCAAGATGCCCGGTCCACGTGGCATCATTTTAGTGCACGGAAATATCAAGCGATCTCTGCACGCCGAAGAGAGTGAGGCTGCCTTGGCAGCCGCACACTAAAGGCGCCCGGACCAGCGAAAGCATCCAATAGGTCGTCAAGACCTCAGACACAACTAATCGAGTCCGACGCCGCTACTTATACCGAATAAATGGTCACACCCCTATTTGTCAATACAAGGGGCTCAACGCACGCAGACAAGTGGCAATTTCTTCTCATCTTGAATTATACATGGTTTCTTTAAAAAACTATCTTTTTGCACGACAACTTTTTCACCTAAATTCCTCTCTTTTACAGACGATCATCGTGCTACACCCGTCCAGGATACGGCACAATGGAGACACAGGCGCAGATGTGCAGGAGGGACCCGCTCCAAGGATTCTTTTTAGATTAAGACCCTGCGTAAACCTTTTTTACTGTCTCTTGTTGATACATATCCACCGTTGAGAAGGATGCTGACGTCTTGGCATGTGGCCACGCCAGAACAATGCACGTACCTGGACACAAGGGGCTTCTTACAAAGGCCATTATTTAGGCCCGGTTTATACCACTAAGACTGAATACCTTAGGGAGTGTTCGGCGTCGCGAGTTTGGCCTTATATGCATCAGCTCTGAATCATTGTCTTTGGTCAAATGTTGGGTTTGCCCGGCTCCTGTGTTTTGGCGCCTTACGTTCCGCTTTACCGGCTAAGGTAGCACCAGGAGAACTACTACGATTGTGCCCTAGTTCATCCGGACGAGCACCTCAGTAGAGAAAGCCGAAAACTGACTGTCATGATATAGCATGAGACTGGTCAACCACTCGATGACCTGTTGGAATGTTAGAATTCCTCCGCCTTAATGAAGGGCCGTTTTTCGGCCAGGCATGTACGCACCCCGGGATCGGGAGAGTGCGGAGCCACCAGGGGCTATTTAGTAGCCCCACTGTCAAACTCCTATGGCTAAGTGAAAGTGCTAAAGCATTATAGTCCGGTTGCCTCGCTCGCTCCGCTATCACCTCCTTAATAGGACCAAGACGTTGGGTTAAGTGTGCACATGTGTTTTTGCGAGCACCTCCGCATTATGTGCGTGAGGGCTGAAGCCGACGGCTGCAATCTTTCAGGTTATACACATGTATACATAAACGGCCGCCCAGGAGGCATCATATTACTTTCAGGCAAAAGTATAAAAATAGCCTTATAACAATGTATAAAAGCATTTTGCTTACAATGAGATTACATATCATTCAAACATAATATTTTTTTAGCACTGGGTCTCTATCAAACGAGCACCCTCAAGAACTTCTTCAAAGTAGTGCTCAGCAGCCATTCGACCTATGGCCGAATCCCGCACTGCAACAGTGGTAGCATCCATCTCCGCCCAGTATGCTTTAACACGGGCAAAGGCCATCCGTGCGCCCTCTATGCACGCCGACCTTTTCATCGCATTTATGCGCGGCACCACGTCAAGGGATTGCTGCACCAAGCCGAAATAGCTGTTCGGTTTTGGCCTTTCCGGCCATAGCTGATCCACAACAGACCACATGGCGAGTCCGGACAACCTACTCAGTTCGGCCCATTCGGCTAATTGATCAGTCAATGAAAGCAGACGCTCGGGAGAATGGAATTGTGCCCAAAACAGCTGGTCCACTTCACGGTCCGTCTGACCCTGGAAGTACTTGGCCGCATCGGCAGCACTCGCCGCCAAATCCATACACACATCCTCCGAACTCCACAACTGATCCAGAGAGGCATACCGTGGATCTCCAAACTTCCTCCGCAGCATAAAGGATTTCCCAGCTACAATATCCCCGGCTTCCCGCAGCTCCTCCTTCTTCGCCCTCATAGCAAGACAGAGGTCTTTTCTCGTCACAGCAGCCTTCTCAAGGTCCGATGCCTTTGCTAGGTTTTCCTTTTCAAGAACCCGACAACGGTCGGCGGCGGCTTTTAACTCTATGGCCATCTTGGCCATCTTATCTCGGCTCTCGCCATGCGCGGCCTTCTCGGCTTTCAACTCTTCGGCCGCCTTCAAAGCAGCCGCATTACCAACCCTCGCTTGTTCCTTGGCTCGGGCAAGTTCTGCCCGCAAGGCTTCAATAGTGGTAGATCCATCTGTAGTCACAACATATTAAAGATACTGGCATCATGCTGCTCTTACTATGTGGTGTTTACCAGATAATGACACTTACCCTGTGCCTCGTCAAGCCTTTTGTTAACAAGCTCGATGTCGGCGTCTGCCGCATCCAACTGCCGTTTTAAATGGGCAAACTCGCCAGTCCGGCTAGCCACCGGAGCTTCCATCACCTGCACATAAAGGCAGTATGGTTATTACCTGAGAATACGATCCTCTGTTCGTCATCGTTTCCGATGACAACCAGAGTCTCAGGGGCTACTATCTACGCAGGGCACACCTAGCATGTGCAGGACTATCCTACATTATTTTACGTACCTCAAAGCCTGTCAGTAGACTCATAAAAGCTTCATGCAATCTGCTTTTGGCGGACGCGATTCTCTCCACCACCGTATCCATTAGCATACTGTGTTCATCTGAGATGGCCGCTCGCCCCACCAACTCCCTCAGAACATCCGATCGCACACTAGACGGTGCCGGACTCTTTTGTCCGCTCTCTTTGGGATCCGGACACTGGGAGCTCCGGGGGTCAATGGGATTATCTTCTAGCCTCACCGGACTCGGAGAGGCCCTCCGCGACGACACTTCGGGGTCGCCCGCTTCCGAAGCGGAAGAGTCCGGAGGAGGCATTTTGCCCTCCATCATCTCTGGAAGAAGATCCCCCGAAGACGAGCTCATTTGAGAGGGGCTAAGGCCCGAACTGCAAAAGATATATGCGGTGGTTATTTCCTCAGAAGAAAAGATGGCATACCTATGCTATTACAGTATTTCGGGTCACTTACGACTCGCTGGAGAATTGATCCCCCCGCGGACTTTGTGCGGGAAAAGCACCCCCCCCCCCAAGGTAGGACCCTCTGTGGGAGACTTCTTCTCTCGTTTGGAAGCTTCGGCTTCAGAATCCCCGGGCGCAGTCCTTTTCCTTCTCCGGTCATCTTCCTTCATGGAGACGCTCGCTCCTTCGATTAGAATGGGCAGCGTTGGGGGCCCGCGTTCGCCTGTATTATCCTCCCCGGTACCTTCCTTCAAGGGCTCCAGACAGGGTGCGACTTGGAGCATCTTTTCCAGTACTGGATTTTCCAAACCCTCAGGGAGGGGGGCCGAACACCGAATCAACTTCGCCTTTGTTAGCCAGTCCTGGTCAAAAAGCGAACTCTCAGAGATAACTTCGTAACAAATGAGAGATAGTATGTTCGGCCGGAAGATTCCTTACCTGTTCGGCGGCGCGGTTACTGCTCAGGCCCACGTCGTCGGTGATTTTCGGACACTCTACCTGAGGTCCGAAGAATGACTTGTACATCTCCTGTGCGTCAGGCCGAGGAAATTTTGAATGACACGCGGTCCCTCGGGATTGAACTCCCACAAGCGAAGGGGCCGGCGTTTGCAAGGCTGGACTTGATGAACCAGCATAACTTGTATTACCGCAACCAAACTGAAATCTCCATTGAAGAGATCTCGAATGCGGCTTTGCAGTATAGGCACGTCCTTGGCTGGACCCCAGCTCAATCCTCTGCTAATCCATGACATCAGTTGTGGTGGAGGGCCCAAGCGGAAAACAGGGGCGGCCGCCCACTTGGCACTTCTAGGAGCCGTGATGTAGAACCACTCATGTTGCCACAATTCAGACACCTCTGGAATGGAACCTTTGGGCCATGGAGCTCCCGTCATCTTGCGTATTGAGGCACCTCCACATGCCGCATGTTGCCCCTCGATCATCTTCGGCTTTACTTCAAAGGTCTTGAGCCACAGGCCAAAGTGAGGGGTAACCTGGAGGAAGGCCTCACACACGACAATAAATGTCGTGATATGAAGAAAGGAGTCCAGAGCTAGGTCATGGAAATCTAGCCCGTAATAAAACATCAAACCCCTGACGAAAGGATCCAGAGCAAGGCCTAGACCTCGGAGGAAGTGAGAGACGAACACGACGATCTCGTTGGGTTCGGGGGAGGGGACGGCCTGTCCTCGGGCAGGCAGGCGATGCGGAATCTCGGCGGTCAGATATGTGGCCTCCCTCAATTTTTTGATGTCTTCTTCCGTGACGGAGGAAGGCACCCATCGGCCTTGAAGGCTAGATCCGGACATGACTGAAGGTTCGGAGCACCTGATCTGAACTTTGGGCGTTTGAGCTTGAGGTGGGGGAAGGATTCGATTGAGCACGGGAGGGAAAAATAAAAGCCTTGTCCCTTTATAAAGAGAGTGAATATCAAGCGTCCTCTCCATGTCCGTTTGGACTTGCCTATAATCTAGGAGTCCTAGAAGCGGTTGGGTTACCCACGCCCGTATTGATGAGAGTCCCGGAATAAGGGGACACGATCTCTGCTTTAACAAGATGTGCCAAGGAAACCGCCTCGCATGACGTGCTGAGGTGGGATAATAAAACGACTCGGATAAAGGCTTGGCCGTGGTGTGTCACACTACGAAATACGTCAGCAGATTAGATTTGTGTAAATGTTATTCTCTCTATGGCAATATGTGGAAACTTATTTTGCAGAGCCGGACACTATCTTTGTGTTCAAAATCTTCTATGAAGTACTTGGAGGAGGAACCCGCCTTGCAATGCCGAAGACAATCTGCGCGCCGGACTCATCGTCATTGAAGCCTGGTTCAGGGGCTACTAAGGGAGTCCTGGATTAGGGGGTGTTCGGATAGCCGGACTATACCTTCAGCCGGACTCCTGGACTATGAAGATACAAGATTAAAGACTTTGTCCCGTGTCCTGAAGGGACTTTCCTTGGCGTGGAAGGCAAGCTTGGCGATACGGATATGTAGATCCCCTACCATTGTAACCGACTTTGTGTAACCCTAACCCTCTCCGGTGTCTATATAAACCGGAGGGTTTTAGTCCATAGGACAACATATACACAACAACAACCATACATAGGCTAGCTTCTAGGGTTTAGCCTCTCCGATCTCGTGGTAGATCTACTCTTGTACTACCCATATCATCAATATTAATCAAGCAGGACATAGGGTTTTACCTCCATCAAGAGGGCCCGAACCTGGGTAAGATTTCGTGTCCCTTGCCTCCTGTTACCATTCGGCCTAGACGCACAGTTCGGGACCCCTACCCGAGATCCACCGGTTTTGACACCGACAGTGTGTTTTATTAAGTATCCGGTTCTAGTTGTCATAAGGTCAAGGTACAACTCCAAGTCGTCCTGTTACCGAAGATCACGGCTATTCGAATAGATTAACTTCCCTGCAAGGGTGCACCACATTTCCCAACATGCTCGATCCCCTTTGTCCGGACACACTTTCCTGGGTCATGCCCAGCCTCGGAAGATCAACATGTCGCAACCCTACTGTCGGTGTCAAAACCGGCGGATCTCGGGTAGGGGGTCCCGAACTATGCATCTAAGGCGAATGGTAACAAGAGGCAGGAGACACGATGTTTTACCCAGGTTCGAGCCCTCTTGATGGAGGTAAAAGCCTACGTCCTACTTAATTTATTCTTGATGATATGAGTATTACAAGAGTTGATATACCATGAGATCGGAGAGGCTAAACCCTAGAAGCTAGCCTATGGTATGATTGTATGTTGTCCTACGGACTAAAACCCTATGGTTTATATAGACACCGGAGGAGGCTAGGGTTACATAAGGTCGGTTACAAAGGAGGAGATATACATATCCGTATTGCCTAGCTTGCCTTCCACGCCAAGTAGAGTCCCATCCAGACACGGGACGAAGTCTTCAATCTGGTATCTTCATAGTCCCACAGTCCGGCCAAAGGATGTAGTCCGGCTGTCCGGATACCCCCTAATCCAGGACTCCCTCGGTAGCCCCTGAACCAGGCTTCAATGACGATGAGTCTGGCGTGCAGTGTTGTCTTCGACATTGCAGGGTGGGTTCTTCTCCAAATTTCGAACGTCTGTTAAGCAGTGTCCGGTCCCATAAATGTTGAACCTCTGGGCTTCCGTGCCTAGTAAGGGCTATCTTCCACGCGTCGAATGAATGCGAGGTGCCAGGGTGTTTTTACATTCGCCCCCTAGCCAGAAAATAAATTATCTATTAAAGGGATGGGGATTCTTAGATCCAATCCATACCATCCTCCCCCAACGAGAATTCATCGGAGCGTGCTTCGGAAAGATCCACTCCAGCATGGCCGACCTCCGCAGCTCCTCCTCTCGCCCCCGTAGACCTAATAAGCCCGGTGATTGGGAGAGGTGTTCAGTCCCACACAGTCGATTAGTCGAACTGCAAACCAAAGGATTTCTCCCTCTGACGTATATGGTGCCTGCCCGAGTCGGGCTCGCCACCTACAATGGCAGGGAGCAAGCGGAGAGCTTCCCTAGCCCCTCTACGGGGGAGCGGGTATGCCTTGTCCCTTATTTACTAAGGGGACTCGGATTTCCGATTCATCCGTTCCTCCGTGGGCTCCTAGATTTTTACGGCCTCCAACTACATAATTTCACCCCTGCTTCTATTTTACACATCACCGGATATGTTGCCCTCTCCGAGTTATTCCTGGGCTGCGAGGCTCATTTCGAGCTGTGGAAAAGGTTATTTTGCCTTGTCCCTCGCACACAGGAGGGTCACTTTATCAAGTGGGCAGAGCCGAAATATGGCGCATTGCTGAAAACGAATACCTGTCCGGTACTCCAAAGAAGACGTCCGGGGACTGGCCTTCGGAATGGTTTTATATGGAGGACGTCCCCCTTCCGGACCCTGCTCGGTGGGGTCTTCCTGAGTTCAGCAATGCTCCTCTGAAGAACTGCCGAAGTTGGCGCCCACGGAGCCCCCAGGAGGAAGACAACGGGGAAGTCCTTTACCTGATGAACCGGATTAAAGCGCTGGCTCAATCAGGATTGACAGTAATTGAGGTCATGTCAATATGTATAATGCGGGGAGTGCAACCACTTCAATATCGAGGGCACCCCTTGTGGTGTTTTAACGGGGAAGATGACGCCACCCGTTGCGGGCGTAAGGGTCCGAGCAACGCTGCTGCTTTGGCAAAAATTCTGTCCGAATTGTTCAGAGGATAGGAAGAGGAGTTCATCTGCATCAAGCCACAGGATGGATTCTCCATGTACAACCCGCCAAGCTGGGTGAGTTATATCTCCCTACTTCCATTCTTCTCGCATTTTTTGTCATAGGTACTCACCTTGCCATTTTGTGGCAGGAACTGCGAAAAGCCATAAGAGAGGTTAGCAGCCCATCTCCACAGCCGGAGGACCCTGACCAGGCCCTCGGCCCCGGACTCGAAGAAGATCCGGACATATTCGTGGAGCTGATAGACCGGCAGTTCTATCAGTTAAGCTGCGATGACGCCATGGTGGCCATTACGGCCGACTATCTCAGACTGCTTCCTGCGTCGCAAGTAAGAAAAACCCAAAAATCCCAACTCCAAAAACTAGGATCCCCATTTAGACACTTCACCTACCATATGCATATGGTGTTTTTACATGGAAGGCATTCGGGACGCCATACCGAACCAGCAACAACTCGCCAACAAGAGGCACCGAGGCCAGGCCGGCCAAAAAGGAAGGCGGTCAAGACGGACACGCCAGCACAAAGGTATAACAGAAACCCCGCTCCATGGTTGTCGTCTTTCTCAAAATGTAATGACGCCCGTGTTTCTCTAACAGAAAAAACGCTCGTCGGAATATGTCCGGCGGTGTTGCTAATCACGCTTCCACCAGTCGGGCGCCAGGACCAGACATAGAGGCGGAAGCTGATATGGGGCGGGTGCCGGGTAATCCCCCTATAGAGGATGCGGATAGATTATCCGCCACAAATTCAGAAGTGGAAAGCGCCATGAATCATAGGCGCCGCCGGGCCGTACTCCGCAATGCTTGTTTCTCGCCAGAGGCATTTGATGCCTTCAACTCTGGAGAGGCGTACCTCCGTGCTGCTCAAGATGGTCTAGCCAGAGCCACGAATCAGTATGTAAAGGATGTACGGGTAAGTAAATCTGACAATTATATGTATCAGTAGCCCCTGAGACTTGAAACAGTTAGCATAACTGATTTAAGGATCATTTTATTGTGCAGGTTCTTATAGAGAAGAATAGTCGACTGGCACAGGAGCTGGAGGAATGCCAGACCCAACTTCGGGCCGCTGTTGACGCATTGAAGGAACCTAAAGAGGCCCCTGCTAGTAACATTTCTTTCAAAGAATGACAGGTACCATGTAGCATGCGGCATAGCTGCAGATCTAATAATAGATGTTGCAGATGAATCCAGAGAGAATCCGGAGGAGCAGCATGCTATTCGGCAGCTAAAGGCTGGCGAACGCGTGCTGACTAAGGTCAGGCAGGAGAAAAACAATCTCCAAGACGCCAATACCAAGCTGAGCGTGGAACTGAAAGATGTTCGAGCTCAGCTTGCGGACTCCGAGAAGGAGAATAAGCGGCTTCGACGCGGCATTTTCAGTAAGTTCTTTGTAACACCCTCGATGCGACTATATCTCCCACGTGTCGAGGCACGACTTAGAGGCATAATTGCATTGAAGGCATATGTCGCAAGTTAGGCAATCTTCACAACATCCCATGTAATATATATGATAAAAGGGGAGATAACATAGTTGGCTTACACTCGCCACGTCAATCAAGTACATAATTAACATTACATCAACCAAACACTCATGACCCGACTACGGTGCCAAAATAAAAGATAACCCAACATGCGACACGGTCCCGATCACCCCCAACTGGGCACCACTACTAATCATCAGGAAAGGAAACATAGTAACGTTGAGAGTCTTCGTCGAACTCCCACTTGAGCTCAAGCGCGTCTCCTGGAGCGGAATCATCAGGCCCTGCATCTGGTGTAATAGTAATCTATGAGCCACAGGGACTCAGCAATCTCGCACCCTCGCGATCAAGACTATTTGAGCTTATAGGTAAGGCAAGGTAAATATATGGGGAGCTGCAGCAAGCGACTAGCAAAATATGGTGGCTAACTTATTCGCAAAAGAGAGCGGGAAGAGGAGGCAAAGCGCGAGCGAGAAACTAGAGAGCAACCTGCGCAAACATTACTCCAACACCGTGTCCACTTCCCAGACTCCACCGAGAAGAGGCCATCACGGTAACACACTCAGTTGATTCATTTTAATTAAGTTAAGGTTCAAGTTATCTACAACCGGACATTAACAAATTCCCATCTGCCCACAACCGCGGGCATGGCTTTCGAAAGTTCAAATCCCTGCAAGGGAGTCCCAACTTAGCCCATGACAAGCTCTCACGGTCAATGAAGGAATAGATCTCCTCCCAAGACGTTCCGATCAGACTCGGTATCTCGGTTCTTCAAGACATTTCGACAGGTTAAAACAAGACCAGCAACACCGCCCGAATGTGCCGACAAATCCCGATAGGAGCTGCACATATCTCGTTCTCAGGGCACACTCAGATGAACAAGACGTCGGGTAGGCCAGCCCAGAGTTGCCCCTGGTA
>NC_041384.1:476933542-477002740 GCF_002162155.2 Triticum dicoccoides | reverse complement strand
AATAAGATGACCCTCAGGCTCCGGAAACCCAAGGGAAAAGAGGCTAGGTGGCAAAAGGTAAAACCAAGGTTGGGCATTGCTGGAAAAGCTTTAATCAAGGCGAACTATCAAGGGGTTCCCATTATAACCCAACCGCGTAAGGAACGCAAAAATCCAGGAACATAACACCGGTATGACGGAAAAACTAAGGCGGCAAGAGTGGAACAAAACACTAGGCGAAGGGCCGAGCCTTCCACCCTTTACCAAGTATATAGATGCATTAAGATAACATGGCGATATAATGATATCCCCACAAGCAAATAAATGTTCCAACAAGGAACGGCCTCCAATCTTCACCTGCAACTAGCAACGCTATAAGAGGGGCTGAGCAAAGCGGTAACATAGCCAATCAACGGTTTGCTAGGACATGGTGGGTTAGAGGTTTGACATGGCAATATTGGGAGGCTTGAAGGCAAGTGGTAGGCATCGTAGCATTGGCATAGCAAAAGAGCGAGCAATCTAGCATAGCAAAGATAGTAGTGATTTCGAGGGTATGATCATCTTGCCTGCACAGTTGTCAGAGTTGACTGGATCCTCGAAAGAAAACTCAACGGGCTCCTCGTTAGCGAACTCGTCTCCCGGCTCTATCCAAACAAGACAAACAAGCAACAAGGACACAATCAACCACGTGCAAGGATCAAATAATATGATGCAAGGATGATATGCTATGCGGGATGCGATGCGGGATGCATATGCAAGATGTGACAAGGAATGCATGAACCTGGCCTCAACTCGGGAATCCAATTGTGCCACTGGAAAGATGAGATGAAATTGCTTGAAAACGATATAAAGAACATCGGAATCGGAGTTACGGTTTGGAAATGGCAAGCGATTCAAATATGACACCGGTCTGCAATTTATAGCAAGTAGCCATCTAAATGCAACGAGATGAACATGCTACAGCACCCAAACATGACAACAAAATACATGGCAGGGATGCATTCATGATGCTTAACAAAAGTCTAGCACTGAGCTACGGCCAATTCATCCATTAACAGGTTCAAACAAGCATGACAAAAATGCATATGGCAAACAGATTTCAGACTTAGTGAAATTAACACTTGTCTGGAATTTCAGATCAGATAGCACTCTTCGGAGCAACAAAACTACATGCTAAAGGACCTGAACATGTCAAAGTAAAGCATGGCATGGAGCTACTCAAAGAGCTTAACAAAATTCTCTTAGTGACCTTGAGCCAAAAGGGATCAGAAAATACAATTGCAAGCATGTGAACATAGCAAAAACATAATCAGTTTTCAGACTTAGTGAAAACTGGAGCATGCTGAAAACAGATATCAAGTAGGCATGTTTACGAGCTCGATGCACTCACTACAGAGCAAGTCATGACCAACTAAGCATACAACTATCAATAACACACAAAATTCAAGCTAGACATGTCAAGAACAATAACATAGCATGCACGGATCAACTACAACATTATCGGCAAAATTGCAAACAAGTTGACAATCTGCCTAGATTCACAAAGTAGCAAAAGTAGAGCTCGATTGACTTAAGCTAGGGTGCTCTATAATTGCAAACAAAGACATGGATGGATAGAGCACTACAAGATTAACAAAATATCCTTACTGATCATCCTCAAAAGAGGCACGGATCACTAGGAAACAACATGAACATATGGCCACATGAGATAAACAGCTCAAGGACTTAGTGGAATTGCTAAGTCCCTGAAATCAGAATTACCAAGTGCCTCACTTTGCAAGCTTGTGCTAGTCACCACACACATCACAAAAATACATGGGTTGCACATCTGGAAAGATGACAAAACCCTTAACAAAACATATGTAGAACTCATGGGCATATCATGCACACAATAATGATGGTAAAAATAACAAAAAGCTAAATGGAGTAGCAGATCTGACAAACATCTCAAGTAGCCCTCTTCTAACAGCATTTCGGGCATCAAGATGAACTCAAATGAAAATGATGCAATGGAATAAAATGATGTACTCTCTGAGGTGAACATTTTGATATGCTATATGCCAAAAACGGAGCTACGGATGCAAAGTTACGGCACAATGAACATAGGCACTTGAAACTGGAAAAATCGGGGACTTAGTAGAATTTCGACCTCCGGATCTAGGGTTTCGCACGGTTTTCAAAGCAGCGGCGGATCTGGCCGGAGTTCGCCGGAGTAGAGGTGGGGCGTCGGAGTAGAGGTCCCCGGGCCGGATCTCACCGGATCCGGCCGGAGCTAGCCGCGGGGCGGCGGAGGAGGGCGCGGCCGAGCGGCGGAGCCGGAGCTCAGGCTCGTGTGGCGGCGGTGGAGCACGGCGAGGCGACGGGCGGCGATGGCGCCACGGCGGCGCGGCGGTGCCGGACGGCGAGGTGAGGGGCGGTGCAGCGAGGGAGGCTGTGGGCGGCTGCGCGGCCCGGGAGTCGGGCCGGGAGGGCCAGGGACGGGCCCCGCGGGCCTCGGCGGGTGCGGGCAGCGATGTGCTCCGGGGGCGCCACGTGGCAGCTCCCGGTTGGGGGCGGCGGTGATGTCCGGCGCGTCCGGACACGTTCGGCGTGCGGAGAGACGAAGGGGGCTAGGTTAGGGTGGATTTGATCCGGAATTTTCGGGGGAGACTATATATAGGCATAGAGGGAGCTAGGAGAGTCCAAATGAGGTGCGGTTTTCGGCCACGCGATCGTGATCGAACGATCTAGATGATGGAGAAGGCTTAGGTGGGTTTTGGGCCAAATTGGAGGGGTGTTGGGCTGCAACACACACGAGGCCTTTTCGGTCCCTCGGTTAACCGTTGGAGTATCAAACGAAGTCCAAATGATACGAAACTTGATAGGCGGTCTACCGGTAGTAAACCAAGGCCGCTTGGCAAGTCTCGGTCCAATACGGAAATGTTTAATCCCCACACACGAAAGAAAGCTAGAAATGACCACCGGAGGAGAATGAAGCGCCGGAATGCAAAACGGACAACGGGGAAAATGCTCGAATGCATGAGACGAACACGTATGCAAATGCAATGCACATGATGACATGATATGAGATGCATGACAACGACAACAACACACGGAGACAAAAACCCGAACCTGAGAAAATAACTTAACGCCGGAGACAGCAAGAGTTGGAGTACAAATTGGGAAAGTTACATCCGGAGTGTTACATGCTTGAACGAATCCTTTTGGAGGAATTCATCAAGGAGGCTGGCTAATAGCGTTATGTCTGTAGGTATGCTGACGGGTCGTCCCACGGAGGAAATGCCCGGGTCAGCGGGTGATCTTCTATCCGAGCTCTCACAACTGCATGAACAAGTTCGGCAGGTGATGCAAGGTGTTGCCCAGGCCTTGTGGCCATCCGTCTCCCTGCCAGATGGCGTTGTAGAGCTTACGGAGAAGCTCAAGGGAGCGCGGCGGAGCTTCCGATTATGGAAGATATCGTCCTGCCGTCAAGGTGCCAGGGAAGCCTGGGCCATGGTGAAGACGCGGTATACCAAGGCTGACCCAAATCACATGGCCGAGGTCGGACCTGTGGGGCCCGACGGAAAAGAGATCCCCGTTAGCTTAGTTTATGGGCAAGTGGAATTAGTCGCAAAGTATTCCCAACAGGATTGTAGGCTAGACTGCTTGTTGGATGGTATAGAAGAGGAGTTTAGTCAGTCTGCATGACTATGTAATGAAAGTGACATGTATAATGCCTTCTAGCCGGATTGTAGATCATTTGTCATGGCGGACCTTTTCGCTTCAACCTCGAGACCCGATAGTCCGGAGTGTATCCGAATACCCGCTCAGTTATATAAGAACCGGGGTATGCGTGGAGACCAGGCGTAGGGGTCATTAGTGCTTGAACAGACAAGTGCCCAACTAGTTATGTTATATTACATGGATAGTAAGAAACATCTTCCAGGGAGAATAGTTCCGTTAAGGGTTCCTTTCCCTGGGTATGCATGCCCTAAAATGCATGTCCGGACTGTGATAGAAAACGCAGGAAAAACATCTAGGGGCACATATGGAAAATAAATAAAAATCATGTTTTGTTCACCGACCAAATATTCCCTTAAGAACGCTAGCTTTCGGCTTCACCCAGTCTGAGGTACACATCCGGCTGACCCGGCAGTAACAATCGCAGAGGTGCTCCCCTTATGCCCTAGCCGAATTAACGGGAATGTAGGGCATAAATACAAGAGCCAGGCAACCCAGCTTGGCCAAAACTTAAGTCATATCGATGCATATAATGGCGAAAAAAGGTACACGCGGAAGTATAACACATGTGTGGGGCATGAGGCCCAGATAAATAATTAAGCTTCTGTGAAAGAAGCCCCCAGGTAATATGAGCGCGGCTAGCACATTTGTAATGTGCAAACGAGGCACAAGTTGGCCCCTGAGGGCCTAGAGAAAGAATAAAAGAAAGAAAGAAAAACAAGGCAGTTAATGTATATGCAAAAAATGGGCAGAGGAGGAGACGAACATAGAGTCCGGCGCTAGGCGTAGAATCTTCGGAGCCTGGCCGCGTTCCATGGGTTCGGCTCGAGTCGATTATTCGATGCATCCCGCAGACGGTACGCTCCACCGGTCAAAACTTGGTCAATAATGAAGGGGCCTTCCCATTTGGGCTCGAGCTTGTTCTTTTTCTTATCTGGCAGGCGTAGGACTAGTTCGCCAACGTTATAAGTTTTGGCCCGTACTTCCCTGCTTTGGTATCTGCGAGCTTGTTGCTGATAAAATGCGGAACGGGCTTTTGCCACGTCGCGCTCCTCCTCTAGGGTGTCCAGACTGTCCTGCCGATCGAGCTTGGCTTCTCTTTCTTCGTACATGTGCACTCAAGGTGAGTCATGAATTATGTCACAGGGCAGGACTGCCTCTGTGCCGTACACCATAAAGAGGGGTGTATATCCGGTACTGCGATTCGGCATGGTCCGCAGCCCCCAGAGTACGGAGTCAAGATCCTCTACCCAGTGCGTGTTAGACTCCGTTAAGGACCGCACTAATCTGGGTTTAATGCCGCTCATTATAAGACCGTTTGCTCGCTCAACTTGGCCATTGGTTTGTGGGTGATAGACTGAAGCATAATCGAGCTTGATGCCCATTTTGCTGCACTAGAGTTTTACCTCATCAGCCATGAAGTTCGTGCCGTTGTCAGTGATGATGATGTGGGGGACACCATAATGGTGTACGACCCCGGATATGAAGTCTATCACTGGTCCGGATTCGGCTATTTTAACAGGTTTGGCTTCTATCCATTTGGTGAATTTATCTACCATGACCATTAAGTATTTTTTCTTCTGGGTTCCCCCTTTAAGGGGTCCAACCATGTCAAGCCCCCAGACCGCGAAGGGCCACGTAATGGGGATTGTTTGGAGAGCGGTGGGTGGCATGTGGCTTTGGTTTGCAAAAGGCTGGCAACCGGCGCAGCGTTGGACCAAGTCATGTGCGTCTGCCCGGGCTGTCGGCCAATAGAATCCTGTACGAAAGGCCTTGCTTACAAGAGCCCGGGCTGCGGCGTGGTGGCCGCCGAGTCCGGCGTGAATTTCTGCCAAAAGGTTCCGCCCTTCCTCTTCGGAGATGCACCTTTGAAGGACTCCGGTAGTGCTTTTTTTATACAGTTCTCCCTCATGGACCTTGTAGGCCTTAGATCGCCACACTATGCAGCATGCCTCATTTTGGTCCTCCGGAAGTTCCTGCCTCGTTAGGTAGGCCAGGAATGGTTCTGTCCATGGGGCTATGATGGCCATTATTACATGGGCTGAAGGTGTTGTTTCGGTGGCAGAGCCTCTGATTATGTCAGAGTGTTCGGTATCGAGGGTTGTGGCCGGGTCCGGACTAACGTTGTCGGTGTCCCCCTCCCATACCACGAATGGCTTAAACAACCTTTCTAAGAAGATGTTGGGGGGACCACATCATGTTTTGCGCCGATGCGGGCGAGGATATCCGCCGCCTGATTGTTTTCCCGAGCCACATGGTGAAATTCGAGCCCTTCGAACCGAGCTGACATCTTTAGGACGGCGTTGTGATAGGCCGCCATCTTTGGATCCTTGTCATCAAAGTCTCCATTTGTTTGGGATATTGCGAGGTTCAAGTTCCCCTGCACCTCTAGGCGCTGAATGCCCATGGAAACTGCCATCCGAAGACCATGTAACAGGGCTTCGTATTCGGCTGCATTGTTGGAATCTGTATACAGTATCTGCAGTACGTATTGAACTGTATCTCCGGTTGGGGACGTTAGGACCACGCCAGCCCCCAGCCCAGCCAGCATTTTGGAGCCGTTGAAGTGCATAATCCAATTGGAGTACGCGTCGTACTCTTTAGGGAGTTCGGATTCGGTCCATTCGGCGACAAAGTCGGCCAATACTTGCGATTTAATGGCTCGCCGAGGTTTGTATGTTATGTCGAACGGGAGGAGCTCAATGGCCCATTTGGCAATCAGGCCCATGGCATCGCGGTTGTTTATGATATCGTTGAGTGGCACCTCCGAGGCTACCGTAATCGAACACTCTTGAAAGTAGTGTCGCAGTTTCCAGGATGCCATGAATACCGCATAGGCTATCTTTTGATAATGTGGGTACCGTGATTTGCATGGAGTGGGGACAGTGGACACATAATATACCGGCTTTTGAAGAGGGAATTTATGTCCGCCCGCTTCTCGTTCGACGACGAGCACTGCGCTTACAACTTGATGAGTTGCCGCAATGTACAACAGCATTGTTTCGCCAATGTTTGGCGCAACCAGAATTGGGTTGGTTGCTAGTATGGCTTTTACTTCTTCCAATCCGGCTGTGGCAGCGTCCGTCCACTTGAAGTGTTTGGTGCACCGAAGGAGGCGGTAAAGGGGTAATGCCTTTTCTCCTAAGCGGGAGATAAAGCGTCTTAAAGCCGCCACACATCCAGTTAGTTTCTGGGTTTGTTTGAGGTCCGTTGGGGTAGCCAACTATGACAGAGCTCGGATTTTGGCCGGATTAGCTTCAATTCCTCTACTGGAGATAATGAAGCCCAGGAGCTTTCTGGCTGGTACGCCGAAAACACATTTTTTTGGATTGAGCTTGATGTCTAATGTTTGGAGGTTGTCGAATGTGAGCCTCAAGTCGTCTATTAGAGAGTCAATGTGTTTGGTTTTAACGACCACATCATCTACGTATGCCTCAACTGTTTTGCCGATTTGTTTCTCCACACATGTCTGAATCATGCGCTGATATGTTGCGCCGGCGTTTTTGAGCCCAAAAGGCATTGTGTTGAAACAGAAGGGGTCGTATGGTGTGATGAATGCTGTTGCGGCTTGGTCGGACTTCGCCATCTTGATTTGGTGGTAACCGGAGTTTGCGTCGAGGAAACACAATGACTCGTGTCCTGCGGTAGCATCGATAATTTGATCAATGTGGGGGAGGGGGGAGGGATCCTTTGGGCAAGCTTTATTGAGGTCCTTGAAATCGACACAAAGGCGCCAGGATTTATCCTTCTTGGGTACCATCACCAGGTTTGCTAGCCAGTCCGGGTGTTTTATTTCTCTGATGAATCCGGCCTCTAATAACTTGGCTAGTTCCTCTCCCATGGCATGTCTCTTAGGTTCGGAGAAACGCCGAAGAGCCTGCTTGACCGGCTTGAATCCCTTTAGGATATTGAGGCTATGCTTGGCTAGCCTGCGTGGGATTCTTGGCATGTCTGAGGGATGCTAGGCAAATATGTCCCAATTCTCGCGCAGGAACTCTCGTAGTGCGGCGCCCACGGCGGGGTTTAACTGTGCCTCAATGGAGGCTGTTTTTGTAGGGTCTGTTGGGTGGACTTGGAATTTGACTATTTCATCCGCTAGTTTGAAAGAGGTGGACTTGGATCTCTTGTCAAGTATCACGTCGTCCCTGTCCACTGTGGAGCGCAGCGCAGTTAATTCCTCGGCCGGAAAGGCTTCGGATAATGCCTCAAGGGCCAATGTGGCTGTTTTGTTTTCGGCGCGGAGTGCTGTGTCCGGATCACTAGCGAGAGTGATGATTCCTTTGGGCCTGGGCATTTTGAGCTTAATGTACGAATGTACCCGTAATGGGGTATGGCTTGGAAGATCGTGAACGCCTCCCGCCCTAAAAGGGCGTGGTATCCGCTACTAAACAGGGCCACTTGGAATGTAATTTCTTCGGACCTATAGTTCTCCGGCGTGCCGAATACCACATCTAGTGTGATTTTCCCAGCACATCGTGCTTCTCGACTGGGGATGATTCCTCTGAAAGTTGTGCTACTTTGCTCAACGCGGTTCCAGTCTATTTCCATTTTTTGAAGAGTTTCCTCGTAGATGAGGTTTAATCCACTGCCGCCGTCCATGAGCACTTTGGTGAGTTGAAAGCCGTCCACGATTGGACTGAGGACCAGTGCCGCTGGTGCTCGGGCTGTTCGGAATTTAGGTTCGTCGCTGGCATTGAAGGTAATAGCCGTGTCGCTCCATGGATTTATTGCTGCTACGTGGCAGATCTCGACAATACTGTGGAGTGTTCGCTTGCGCCTATTGTTTGATGTGAATGTCTCAAAGACTGTTAATACCGTATTGTTATCACTGGGATGGTGCTCTGTGGCATCTGGGATGAGAAGGTCTTTGCCGCTTTTGGCCACCTGCCAGAGTATCCAACATGCTCTAAGGCTGTGTGTTGGTATTGTATCTGTCGTACTATGAATTTTGTAGGGTCCGTTGAGCCATCCCTCCAGTACGGTTCCACGCCCTGTAGAGGGTTTTTGCTTCTTTGTAACTAACTCGGATGTCTTATGATAGTGCACCCTTTTCCTTGGACTAGGTGTATATATGGAGCCGGATTATCCCAAAAATTTCCTTCGGTTTTCCAGGCACTTTCCATCGCACAGTACTTTCGTACTATGGACGCCAAGTCGGCGAAGCGTGATATATCACGATGACTTATTGCATTAAGGATTCCCTTGTCCGTGTAGTTATTGCAGAAAAGTGAGACTACATCTTCCTCGCGGCAGTCCTTAAGCTTGTTCATCACAAGGAGGAATCTGGCCCAATAATGATGTACTGTTTCATGGGGCTCTTGCCTGATGTGGGAAAAATCGTTTATGTCTGGGTGGGTAGGTGGTTTTGAGTCCGAAGCCCTACCCAATCTGAGGCCCAAGGGCCGAGGAGTTTCCAATCTTGGATATTCGGATTCCGTGGTGTTGCCTGATGAGTCTGGCCCGCTACCTGACTTTAGGTTCAGGGTTTGGGTGATGTCCTCCATAAACGGGTATCCGGCTCGGAGAGCTCAGGAATCCGGACATAGTTAGTCCTCAAGACAGAGGAAGAATCGTTGCATTGTTCCTCCACCACCGCAACATGATGGGTGACCGGTGGAGATTAAATCTCCCTTTGATCGGGTTTAAGCCCAATCCGATCATAGTCCGTAGCGACTCCCAAGGCGGCGATGCGATCCAAGAGCTCATTTAGGGAAGAGAGCTCCATTGGATCCATCTGCTCGGCAAATTCTGAGCCAACATGGAGGCTGTTTTCGATGGCCCGAGAAGTCATCGTCGGTGCAGCAGCCGAACAGGCGGTCATGACGAAACTGCCTAACCGGAGAGTTTGGCCGACAGCCAGGGCTCCCCTGGCGGTAATGTTGTTTTTAACAACGAGATGAGGCATCCTTCCTTACAGCGACGTCACAGAGGAACTCTCAATGAAAGCACCAATGTCGGTGTCAAAACCGGCAGATGTCGGGTAGGGGGTCCCGAACTGTGCGTCTAAGGCGGATGGTAACAGGAGGTAGGAGACATGATATTTTACCCAGGTTCGGGCCCTCTTGATGGAGGTAAAACCCTACGTCCTGCTTAATTTATTCTTGATGATATGAGTATTACAAGAGTTGATCTACCACGAGATCGGAGAGGCTAAACCCTAGAAGCAAGCCTATGGTATGATTGTATGTTGTTCTACGAACTAAAACCCTCCGGTTTATATAGACACTGGAGGGGGCTAGGGTTACACAAGGTCGGTTACAAAGGAGGAGATATACATATCCGTATTGCCTAGCTTGCCTTCCACGCCAAGTAGAGTCCCATCTAGACACGAGACGAAGTCTTCAATCTGGTATCTTCATAGTCTAACAGTCCGGCCAAAGGATGTAGTCCGGCTATCCGGATACCCCCTAATCCAGGACTCCCTCACCTACCTAGGCACAACAGAGAGGTCAGCACACCGGTCTAAATCCTATGGCGCAGGGGTCTGGGCCCATCGCCCATTGCACACATGCACGTTGCGTACGCGGCCGGTGAGTAGACCTAGCTTCCCTTATACAAGAGCAGGCGTTCCAGTCCAACCCAGCGCGCGCCGCTTAGTCGCTGACGTCACGAAGGCTTCGGCTAATACCACGACGTCGACTGCCCATAACTGTCCCCGCGTAGTCTGTTAGTGCGTATAGGCCAGTAGCCAGACTCAGATCAAATACGCAGATATCGTTAAGCGTGTTATTTTGAAGTAACCGCGAACGCCGACCAGGGCCAGGCCCACCTCTCTCCTAGGTGGTCTCAACCTGTCCTATCGCTCCGCCTCAAAGTAACAGTCGGGGCCGTCAGGAACCCAGGCCCACCTCTGTCGGGATGGAGCCACCTGCCCCTTCAGCCCCAACTCCGGACAGTATCATAAGTAATGTAATAGTATAAAGTATATAGCATATGCCCGTGATCACCTCCCGAAGTGATCACGGCCCAGTAGTATAGCATGGCAGACGGACAAGAGTGTAGGGCCACTGATGGAACACTAGCATCCTATACTAAGCATTAGGATAGCAGGTAAAGGTAACAACAGTAGTAGCAAGGACATGCTATGCATTAGAATAGGATTAACGGAAAGTAGTAACATGCTACACTACTCTAATGCAAGCAGTAGAGAGAAGAGTAGGCGATATCTGGTGATCAAGGGGGAGGGGCTTGCCTGGTTGCTCTGGCAAGAGAGAGGGGTCGTCAACATCGTAGTCGTACTGGGTAGCAGCGGCTTCGGTCTCGGTGTCTAGCGAGAGAAGAGGGGGGAAGAAACAATAAATATTAAGCAAACAGATGCGTAGCGATGCATGACATGACAAGTAGCAGTGCTATGGGTGCCCTAACACGGTATGGGGTGGTACCGGTGAAGGGGGGAAACATCCGAGAAAATATCCCCGGTGTTTCGCATTTTCGGACAAATGAACTGGAGGGGGAAAGTTGCGTGTTTGCTATTCTAGGGATGCGTGGCGGACGAACGGGCTGCATATCCGCATTCATCTCATCGTTCTGAGCAACTTTCATGTACAAAGTTTTTTCATCCGAGCTATGGTTTATTTTATATTAATTTTAAAAGATTTAAATCATGTTAGAATTTATTTAATTCAACATTATCCAGAATAGTGTTTGCTGACGTCAGCATGATGTCAGCGTTGACCTGGTCAACTTGATAGGTGGGTCCCGCATGTCATACACTACTTAGTTTAATTAGAGTTTAGCTAATTAATTACTGTTTAATTAAATTAAATTATTAATTAGATTAATTAAACATGATTAATTATCCGAATTAATTCACTAATTAATTAATTATTAATTTTATTAATTCATTTTTATTTTATTTTATTTTTCTTTTTTATAAAAACGTTCTGGGCTGGGCCACGTTTGTCATAGGCCCTAGGGGCCTTATCGGGCACACGGGCGCGGGTGGGCGCCGGGACGTGCGGGTATGGGCGCTCGAACTGGACGCAGCCAGTCGGGGCCACGGTGAGGGGAAAAACGCCGGCGCGGCATCGGCGTGGCAGTGGCGAGGCCACGGCGAGGCAAAAGGGGAAGAGCAGGGTGGCGGCCGGCGTGGAGCTCCGGCTGGAGGCAGAGGCGAGCATTGTTGGGCCGTGTAGGGAGGAGGCCAGGGCGCGCGGGGCACGAACGGAGCGCGGCTGTGGATGCGGTGACCGCTGGCGCGAGCGGGGCATGTGTGCGGAGAGCGGGGGGGGAGCGGAGGGAGGCGGGGCCTCACCGGCGTGGCCTGGACACGCGAGCGGCGCCCGGCGCGCGCGGTCGGTCGCGGCGACGGAGCGGCCCCCATGGGCGGGGCAGGCACGGGAAGTGGTCGGGCGCATCCACGACGCGGCGAGCGTAGTGGAAGCAGCAGACAGAGCAAAGTAGCAGCAGGGCAGAGCACAGAAGCAGCGGGGTGGGTGCTGGTTCGTGCCGGCGAGCGCGCGTAGGGCGGCCAAGGTCGCGGTCGTACGCGAACAGAGGCGAGGGAGCGCGGGGCGTAGAGAGGAAGAGAGGCGGGGCTCACTGGGGACGCAGGGAACGGGGCAGTGGGGCTTGAGGAGGAGGTCGGAGACGGTGCGTCGCAGAGGAGGCAGTCCGGCGAGGAAGGGCTCCGGGGGCGAGAGGGAGGAGAGAGTGGGGGGGATCGTGTGGGGGGAGTGGGTGCGCTGGGAGGTCGGGTTGGACTAGGTTACGGGGTAGTGGGGGTTAGGTGGACCGGGGTGGGCCGGCCAGGTGGGGTGGTCGACTGGGTCGAGGCCCAGTGGGGGAAGGGGGAGTTCTCTCTCTCTTTTTTGGTTCTTTTCTTTATTATTTACTTTCTTTTCTATTTTATTTCATATTAATGTATTTACGCATTTTCTAAAAAGGTGTTTTCTGCACTATAATTACCTAGGCATTTAACTGCACACTCCGAACATTTGTGTTTTGCAGTTTGAAGAAATATTATTTCGACTTGCAATTTAATTTTAAAAATGACTTTGATTTTTTTATAAGGGGCAAATTGGCTTAGTCAAACTTGATGACCTGGCACCATTAGTGTGAGGTCACTGTAGCTTAAATATCCGGGCGTCACAATTCTCCTCCACTACAAGAAATCTCGTCCCGAGATTTAAGAGGTAGAGAAGGGGGGGGGGGGAAGGTCTAGTTACGAAATGCTAACGGATCTTCTCGGCCTTGGTTTCTATTCTCGAAGTGGTCGATCCATAGTGCTGATGTCTTCATTCCTATGCATCAATGCATCATGATGAGGTTGTCATCCTTTCTTTAGGAACTCCACCGTACTTACGATAATGCTAAGGGGTAACTTCAGAAGAACGGGCCTCTACAAGGTTGCTTAGCCGGTAGATAACACTAGGGAAGGTGGTGGAAAGTAACTCTCGAATTGAAACTTACGAAAACATCGAGAGCAAGTAAGACGGTGCAATAGGAACTTTCGAGCGGATAGGCAATCCTTTATTGCCTGAAACAGAGTGTGAAAGGGGTTCGGAGCAACGGGAATAAGTATTGTGTCCGATACCAGAATTGATCACTAGGTGGGTGGCTCACGAATTACATATGAAACGAAGCGCAAGGGATAACTTCGAAACATGTATTTACAGGAGAGTCATGTTTCGATCCTGTGGAACTATGGGTTATGGGCCCACCATATGGTTTACAAGTAGGAAGGTCGGTGACATCTTGTACAATCAGGTAATCCAGGCATGTCAGAGGATAGTCTGTCGGTTATGTCGGCAACAACATCGGTACCAAGGGCGAGGGATGAAGAGAACCATTTTCCTGCTCGTTGAACGAGGCGGACCAGTAGGCAAAGTTCTCGTCCATCGGTGGTTACCAGAATGTCATCAACAAAAGTAACAGGGTCTTTCTGACAGAATTGTACACCGAGGTGTTTGGAAAAGCAGGAGAATATTGCTGCTTACATCATATAGATCACAAGAAAGGTTAAACCAAACAATGGAAAGGAAGATATGGTTATCAGGATTAAACAGAACAATGGAAAGGAAAATGTGTTTAAACACATATTTCAAGGTTATATCCTTCCCAAGGACAAGCAGAGCATAGTATCCATGACAGGATATAACGTAGAAAACTCTTTAGGTAGGGGAGAGAATTTTCATGACATTACCCGTACAACGGTGTTTGGATAATTGAGCAGGAAACATTTAGCATTGGGCTTCAAATGTTCCTGTTGAAAATCGGAGTACCATAGACATGCTTCGAGATAGCATTGACATGGTCAATAGGTGAAGATCAGACTTTGGAAACAAAAAGGATCCATCAGGAATGGCTTGTAGAATAAGTCTTACAATTTCCTCATGGAAGAATGGATAACCTTGCTGAAAAGGAATCTATAACAACAGGGCCTCGGGCAAGGTGTGCTAGGCACGACATCACATTACCGGGTCACATAAAGACCAAGGTGATAACTCTTGGGAATATGTTCCAACCATCATATCTGACCGAGATTCAGATCCGATTGGTGTCAAGATACCTCAGACTTAGGATGCCTGAGAATAAAAGGTGCAACACAAATTTACGAGATCACATTGTAAGATTCTTGGGAAATGAACTATGGAAGTGAGTTCCAAAACAAGAGTTCATCATTAAACCAAGGAGAGGATGAGGAGGTAGCTGAAGGACTCAACGATAATTCATTGAGATTTCCAAAAGATGGATTTCCACGATTATGTGAACAAGGAGATAACATTTGACAGATCAAACGATATAATGATGTATGCTCAAGAAAACATACACAATTTAACATTGGCTGAAAAGTGCACTCGAAAATCTGGACTAGGTAGCACGTTCAATGTTTGAATGATGATTCAATAAGCAATAGACTTAGAATGAGGCTGTCGACCATTAAGGTCAAAGCAATAGGGTTGCTAGAATTTTTGAATTTTACACATCACAGGCCATTTGTTGGTATTCTGGTTAGAAACAACACGAGGACCAAGGAAAGAACAAAGATGACGAGAAGTATTACTATATCAAGAATTCTTAAGAGGTGGTGCAGTCCTTGCAACATCCTTGACACAAGGACAGTAATACTTCAAGGTAGAACATAACACAGACTGGATAGCAAGTTGTATCCATAACATGAACAAGTTTGTGATGAAAGGAAGGTAAATATGCTGTCGATGGTAACTCAAATTACCCAGGGACAAAGATGGCACTTACCCTCATGAATTCGATTGATATCCTGGAAGGAATCAAATGTTGTTTGACGATCACGACAAATTTTGTCGAGAGGCTCCAGGAAGATGTAATCGATTGGCGATGACATCAAGTCAAAGGTATGATGAAGCGAAAGGTTAATGGATCCAAGGGTACGACACAAACTCCAACCCAAGCTTGCTGTCCAAAGCGAAATGATATGATGAGGAAGATCGACGTAATCTTAGCTTATCGTCAAAAATTGTGATCCGAAAAGAAGGACCAGGTAGCCCAGTTAAAATTTAGCACAATAATGATATAGCCGATCAGGCTAGGAATGACTTGAAGGATTATTAAACTCATAAGAAACAAAGATTACTTAGAGTTATCGAACCAGAGTGCGGAATCGGTTCACTTACCAGTGTTCTTGAGCGACTAATACTCAGAACCCAAGAAAAATTGGAATCAGTGACAAATAATAGCTGACGAAGACTCATAAGATGCAACACAAGTCTTAAATATTCTCGAGACACCAGAGGGTAATACTTGACGGTATATCAAAGTAGAGGTGGGACTAGGGTATTGACTAGCAAAAGACAAGTGCTTTAACTTGTCCGAGAAACGGGATCAAAGAGAATATATGGTCGGAACCACAATTGCATAGGATCAATTCACAGATACCATATGATATTATATCAACGAAATAGTTATTATTACAAGAAGCTTCTATGGTAGGATCTACATCGTTCCATGGGCATGAACACAAAGTTCAAGGTCGACTCCCACTTCTTCAATGTATAACCTTCCATTCACTTCTCGCGTTTCAAAAATGACATTAGTGTTGAAATTTTTTACCTAGTGAAATACCAGATAAGTATGACACGTGAAATCTTTCGGGATTACACAGATTAAGGAAGGCGTAGGTTCAACCCATAGGGACTTCTTAGAAACATATACCACAAGTTTCAAGAGGAAATATCTCCATCTCAAAAGCAAAGCATGGTTGGCCAATCAGGGAATAGGATTTACCAATGGCATTATATATCAGAGGAAGAACTTCCAAAGGGATTGAATATGAAGGACGTTGTCGGATAAAATCTAACAAAGGATCTGATGGTCCTCAAGGGATCTTATGTAAGCATCGGTACTCAATCAGAGGAAGAAAGAATGCAAGGAGATCAGATTATAGAAACAACTGACTAACTCAAAGCTCAAATGCAAAGGAATTATGAATTCCAAGAAAAGGGATCAGAAGCAATGCTCTGATTAGGGATGGATAAGTGGAATAGCCTTAGGGTTACAATCGATGGCAATTTTGTTTGGTCGAGATCCAGCTCATGTTTAAAATGACATTTGAGCAAGAAGGATGACTTCTAGGATCTGATTGAGGATTGCGAGCATTCGCAACATATTGAATCAACAGACTCAAAATGAAAAGGGATGCCAATAAAATTATGAGACTTATGGGTTTAACCATAGTGCAAGCCAGCAAGAATTTTAACAGCAATAGGCTGCTCAGGATTTTTTGAAGATCGCATGGGATTTCGAAGACTTTGGTAAAACACATGAACAACTGGGGAGAAACAAATCCTTAGTGTGTGTGCGGATTAATTTGTAGGTGTATTCAGGTGACAAGGAACTGCAAGGCAGTAGGCACAAGGATTCTCGGAATAACAACAAGTATTCCAGGGTATCTTGTAATAACAAGAGCAACTGGGGACTGAGGTAAGAATGGCAAGTGCATGTAGTTATCTATAGGGGTTAATGGTGGAAGGTAATTTCAAACGCAATGAGCACAAGTTCTTGGGATAACTTCGGGGAGTATCTTCTGAATCTTCTGGTGCAGTAGGCGATCATCTGTAATAAGGGGCTCTCCAGGAGAAAGTAGTTACGAGAACCTAGAGTCAGAGTTAGTAAATTCATTTTAACCCAAATAGAAGAGAGATCAGAGTCCCAGAGTATTGATCGAGGAGTAAAAGATCCTAATACCACCCAAATGGCGACGTGGGCCCGTAAAGCACACAACCATGTTAGTAAAAGTTTTGCAATGTCTAGACTCGACTTCGGCCAAGGAGTTTGGAAGGGGGATTCCTACAGGCAGTCGACTCTGATACCAACTTGTGACGCCCCCGATTCGATCATACACTAATCATACACGCAAACGTGTACGATCAAGATCAGGGACTCACGGGAAGATATCACAACACAACTCTACAAATAAAATAAGTCATACAAGCATCATATTACAAGCCAGGGGCCTCGAGGGCTCGAATACAAGAGCTCGATCATAGTTGAGTCAGCGGAAGCAACAATATATGAGTACAAACATAAGTAAACAAGAATGCCTTAAGAAGGCTAGCACAAACTGGGATACAGATCGAAAGAGGTGCAGGCCTCCTGCCTGGGATCCTCCTAAACTACTCCTGGTCGTCGTCAGCGGGCTGCACGTAGTAGTAGGCACCTCCCGAGTAGTAGTAGTCGTCATCGACAGTGGCGTCTGGCTCCTGGACTCCATCGTCTGGTCGCAGCAATCGAGTATAGGAAGGGGGAAAAGGGGGAGCAAAGCAACCGTGAGTGCTGATCCGAAGTACTCGCAAGCAAGGAGCTACACTACATATGTATGCATTGGTATCAAATGGATTGAGGGTATCATATGTGGACTGAACTGCAGAATGCCGGAATAAGAGGGGGATAGCTAGTCCTTTCGAAGACTACGCTTCTGGTAACCTCCATCTTGCAGCAGAAGAAGAGAGTAGATAGCAAGTTCACCAAGTAGCATCGCATAGCATAATCCTAACCGATGATCCTCCCCTCGTCGCCCTATGAGAGAGCGATCACCGGTTGTATCTGGCACTTGGAAGGGTGTGTTTTATTAAGTATCCGGTTCTAGTTGTCATAAGGTCAAGGTACAACTCCAAGTCGTCCTGTTACCGAAGATCATGGCTATTCGAATAGATTAACTTCCCTGCAGGGGTGCACCACATTTCCCAACACGCTCGATCCCCTTTGTCCGGACACACTTTCCTGGGTCATGCCCATCCTCAAAAGATCAACACGTCATAGCCCTACCTAGGCACAACAGAGAGGTCAGCACGCCGGTCTAAATCCTATGGCGCAGGGGTCTGGGCCCATCGGCCATTGCACACCTGCACATTGCGTACGCGGCCGGTGAGCAGACCTAGCCTCCCTTATACAAAAGCAGGCGTTCCAGTCCAACCCGGCGCGCGCCGCTCAGTCGCTGACGTCACGAAGGCTTCGGCTGATACCACGACGTCGAGTGCCCATAACTGTCCCTGCGTAGTTGGTTAGTGTGTATAGGCCAGTAGTCAGACTCAGATCAAATATCCAGATCTCGTTAAGCGTGTTATTTTGAAGTAACCGCGAACACCGACCAGGGCCAGGCCCACCTCTCTCCTAGGTGGTCTCAACCTGCCCTGTCACTCCACCTCAAAGTAACAGTCGGGGCCGTCGGGAACCTAGGCCCACCTCTACCGGGATGGAGCCACCTGCCCCTTCAGCCCCCAACTCCGAACAGTATCATAAGTAATGTAAAAGTATAAAGTATATAGCATATGCCCGTGATCACCTCCCGAAGTGATCACGGCCCAGTAGTATAGCATGGCAGACGGACAAGAGTGTAGGGCCACTGATGGAACACTAGCATCATATACTAAGCATTAGGATAGCAGGTAAAGGTAACAACAGTAGTAGCAAGGACAGGCTATGCATCAAAATAGGATTAACGAAAAGTAGTAACATGCTACACTACTCCAATGCAAGCAGTAGAGAGAAGAGTAGGCAATATCTGGTGATCAAGGGGGGGGGGCTTGCCTGGTTGCTCTGGCAAGAGAGAGGGGTCGTCAACACCGTAGTCGTACTGGGTAGCAGCGGCGTCGGTCTCGGTGTCTAGTGAGAGAAGAGGGGGGAAGAAACAATAAATATTAAGCAAACAGATGCGTAGCGATGCATGACATGACAAGTAGCGGTGCTAGGAGTGCCCTAACGCGGTATGAGGTGGTACCGGTGAAGGTGGGAAACATCCGAGAAAATATCCCCCGTGTTTCGCGTTTTTGGACAGATGAACCGGAGGGGGAAAATTGCATGTTCGCTATGCTAGGGATGCGTGGCGGACGAATGGGTTGCATATTCGGATTTGTCTCGTCGTTTTGAGCAACTTTCATGTACAAAGTTTTTTCATCCGAGCTACGGTTTATTTTATATTAATTTTAAAAGATTTAAATCATTTTAGAATTTATTTAATTTATTTAATTCAACATTATCCAGAATAGTGTTTGCTGACGTCAGCATGACGTCAGCATTGACCTGGTCAACCTGACAGGTGGGTCCCGCATGTCATACACTACTTAGTTTAATTAGGGTTTAGCTAATTAATTACTGTTTAATTAAATTAACTTATTAATTAGATTAATTAAACATGATTAGTTATCCGAATTAATTATTAATTTTATTAATTCATTTTTATTTTATTTTATTTTTCTTTTTTATAAAAACGTTCTGGGCTGGGCCCCGTTTGTCATAGGTCCCAGGGGCCTTATCGGGCACACGGGCGCGGGTGGGTGCCGGGACGTGCGGGTACGGGTGCCCGAACTGGACGCAGCCAGTCGGGGCCACGGCGAGGGGAAAAACGCCGGCGCGGCACCGGCATGGCAGCAGCGAGGCCACGGCGAGGCAAAAGGGGAAGAGCAGGGCGGGGGCCGGCGTGGAGCTCCGGCGGGAGGCAGAGGCGAGCATTGTCGGGCCGTGCGGGGAGGAGGCCAGGGCGCGCGGGGCATGGACGGAGCGCGGCTGTGGACGCGGTGACCGCTGGCATGAGCGGGGCATGTGCGCGGAGAGCGGGGGGAGCGGAGGGAGGCGGGGCCTCACCGGCGTGGCCTGGACACGCGAGGGGCACCCGGCGCGCGCGGTCGGTCGCGGCGACGGAGCGGCCTCCGTGGGCGGGGCGAGCACGGGAAGTGGTCGGGCGCATCCACGACGCGGCGAGCGTGGTGGAAGCAGCAGACAGCGGCGACAGAGCAAAGTAGCAGCAGGGCAGAGCACATAAGCAGCGGCGTGGGTGCTGGTTCGTGCTAGCGAGCGCGCGTAGGGCGGCCAAGGTTGCGGTAGTACGCGGACAGAGGCGAGGGAGCGCGGGGCGCAGAGAGGAAGAGAGGCGGGGCTCATTGGGGGCGCAGGGAACGGGGCAGTGGGGCTTGAGGAGGAGGTCGGAGACGGTGCGTCGCAGAGGAGGCAGTCCGCCGAGGAAGGGCTCCGGCAACGGTGGTCCGGCGATGGTGAGGCGGCACCGGTGACCCCGCAAACGGAAGCGAGGGCGGTCCGGTGGCCGCGGCGTCAAGCGTAGATGAGGTGGGCGGGCGTCGAGCACTGGACGACTGGTTGGGGAGGAGGTGAGTACGGGGGTGCGTCGGTGCATGGGCGGGGCGGTTCGGCAACGATGGGCGACGGAATCGGGCCCCAATCTAGATCGGGGGCGAGAGGGAGGAAGGAGTGGGGGGATCGTGTGGGGGGAGTGGGTGCGCTAGGAGGCCGGGTTGGACTAGGTTACGGGGTAGTGGTGGTTAGGTGGACCGGGGTGTGCCGGCCAGGTGGGGTGGTCGACTGGGTCGAGGCCCAGTGGGGGAAGGGGGAGTTCTCTCTCTCTCTTTTGGTTCTTTTCTTTATTATTTATTTTCTTTTCTGTTTATTTCATATTAATGTATTTAGGCATTTTCTAAAAAGGTGTTTTCTGCACTATAATTACCTAGGCATTTAACTGCACACTCCGAACATTTTTTTTTGCAGTTTGAAGAAATATTATTTCGACTTGCAATTTAATTTTAAAAATGACTTTGATTTTTTATAAGGGGCAAATTGGCTTAGTCAAACTTGATGACGTGGCACCATTAGTGTGAGGTCACTGTAGCTTAAATATCCGGGCGTCACACCCCCTTGCCCTTTCCTACTCCCTCTCTCTTTCCTTCTTTCTTCTCTCCTACTCCGGAAAGGAAAAGGGGAATCCTACTAGGACTTGGGAGTCCTAGTAGGACCCCCACACTTGGCGCGCCCCCTCTAGGGCCGGCCTCCTCCTCCTCCCTCCTTTATATACGGGGGCAGGGGGGCACCCCATGGACACACAAGTTGATTGTTTCAAGCCGTGTGCGGTGCCTCCCTCCACCATAATCAACCTCGATCATATCGTAGAGGTGCTTAGGCGAAGCCCTGCGCCGGTAGCAACATCATCACCGTCATCACGCTGTCGTGCTGACGGAACTCTCCTGTGAATCTCTGCTGGATCGGAGTTCATGGGACGTCATCGAGCTGAACATGTGCTAAACTCGGAGGTGCCGTACGTTCGGTACTTGGATCGGTCAGATCATGAAGACGTACGACTACATCAACCATGTTCTCATAACGCTTCCGCTTACGGTCTACGAGGGTGCATGGACGATACTCTTCCCTCTCGTTGCTATACATCACCATGATCTTGCATGTGCGTAGGAATTTTTTGAAATTACTACGTTCCCCAACACAAGATGCTCGGGCCCAACGGTATTATCACTCTCGCTAGTGATCCGGACATAGCCCTCCGCGCCGAAAACAAAACAACATCCCTGGCCCTCAAGGCACTGTCTGTGGCCCTCGCGGCCGAAGAGTTAACTGCTCTACGCTCTACGGTGGATAGGGATGACGTAATCCTTGATAAGCAACCCAAATCCACCTCCTTTAAACCAACAGCCGAAATATTCAAATTTCAAGTCCACCCGACGGACCCCAAGAAGATAGCATCCATCGGGGCACAACTAGACCCAATGGTTGACGCCGCGTTACGAGAGTTCCTGTGCGAGAACTGGGACATATTCGCCTCGCACCCTTCTGATATGCCAGGAATCCCACGCAGGCTGGCCGAACACAACCTCAACATATTGAAGAGACATAAACTGGTCAAGCAAACACTACGGCGCTTTTTCGAACCTAAACAACAAGCTATGGGGGAGGAGCCAACCAAGTTAATCGAGGCCGGATTCATCAGAGAAACAAAACACCCGGACTGGCCAGCAAACCTGGTGATGGTACCAAAGAAGGATAACTCCTGGCGCCTATGCGTCAATTTCAAAGAACTCAACAAGGCCTGCCCTAAGGATCCCTTCACCCTCCCTCGCATCGATCAGATTATCGACGCTACTGCAGGACACGACTCACTGTGTTTCCTCGACGCATACTCCAGATACCATCAAATCAAAATGAAGGAGTCTGACCAAGCCGCAACAGCATTCATTACCCCATATGGGCCATTATGCTTCAACACCATGCCCTTCGGACTTAAAAACTCCGGCGCCACCTACCAACGTATGATTCAAACATGCCTGGAGAAACAAATCGGTAAGACAGTTGAAGCATATGTGGATGACGTCGTCATCAAGACTAAGCACGTCGAGTCGTTAATAGACGACATGCACCTCACATTCGACAACCTCCGGACATATGACATCAAGCTCAATCCGGAAAAATGTGTTTTCAGCGTTCCCGTCGGAAAATTGATGGGCTTCATCGTTTTCAATAGAGGAATTGAGGCAAATCCAGCCAAAATCCAAGCTCTGTCTCAGTTGGCTACACCAACAGACCTTAAACAGGTCCAAAAACTAGCTGGATGTGTGGCAGCTTTAAGCCGCTTTATCTCCAGATTAGGAGAAAAAGCATTGCCGCTTTACCGCCTTCTCCAACGCACCGACCACTTCGAATGGACGGATGCGGCAATGGCCGGCCTGGAAGAGATAAATGTTCTTTTAGCGAGCAACCCAATCCTGGCTGCGCCGAACGTTGGTGAACCCATGTTATTATACATCTCGGCAACACACCAGGTGGTGAGCGCATTGCTCGTCGTCGAACGAGAGGAGGACGGACACAAATTCCCACTTCAGAAACCGGTATACTACGTATCCACTGTCCTCACCCCATGCAAATCCCGGTACCCTCATTACCAAAAGATGGCATACACGGTCTTCATGGCATCCCGGAAGCTACGACACTACTTTCAAGAGTGCTCAATCACGGTGGCTTCCAAAGTACCACTCAATGACATAATAAACAACCGCGATGCCACGGTCCGGATCCCAAAGTGGGCCATTGAGATCCTTCCATTCGACATAACATACAAGCCGCGTCGGGCCATCAAATCCCAAGTACTGGCCGACTTTGTCGCCGAATGGACAGAGGCCGAACTCCCTAAGGAGTACGGCACATATTCCAACTGGGTCATGCACTTCGATGGTTCCAAAATGCTGGCGGGTATAGGAGCGGGCGTCATCTTAACGCCCCCCACTGGAGACATAGTTCAGTATGTACTCCAAATATTATACACAGACTCCAACAATGCAGCCGAATATGAGGCCCTATTGCATGGTCTTTGGATGATTGTCTCCATGGGCATACAATGCCTGGAGGTGTGCGGGGACTGAAACCTCGCAATATCCCAAATAAATGGAGATTTCGATGCCAAAGATCCGAAGATGGCAGCCTATCGTAACGTCGTTCTCAAAATGTCAGCTCGATTCGAGGGGCTCGAGTTTCATCATGTGGCTCGAGAAAGTAATCAAGCGGCGGATGTCCTTGCTCGCATCAGCGCCAAGTGCGACCCCGTCCCACCTAACATATTCCTGGAAAGGCTCTTCAAGCCATCTGTGGTGTGGCAGGATGAGAGCGGTAACACTAGCCCGGATCTGACTATACCCCCAGATTCCGAACACAATACCGATATCATCGGGGGCTCAGCCACCGAAATAACACCATCGTCCTATCTTACCATGATAGTAATTGCCCCATGGACCGAACCCTTCTTGGCCTACCTTAATAGGCGAGAGCTCCCTGAGGATTAGAATGAGGCTCGCTGCGTTGTTAGGCGCTCGAAAGCCTACAAGGTCCATGATGGAGTGCTCTACAAGAAAAGCGCTACCGGAGTACTTCAAAGATGTATCTCCGAAGAAGAGGGACGACAGCCCTTGGCCAAAATTCACGCCGGTCTCGGTGGTCACCACGCCGTGGCTCGGGCCCTTGTAAGTAAGGCCTTTCGTACATGCTTCTATTGGCCGATGACCCGAGCAGATGCATGTTGGGGAACGTAGCAGAAAATCAAAATTTTCTACGCATCACCAAGATCAATCTATGGAGTAATCTAGCAACGAGGGAAGGAGAGTGCATCTACATACCCTTGTAGATCGCTAAGCGGAAGCGTTGAAGTGAACGGGGTTGATGGAGTCGTACTCGTCGTGATCCAAATCACCGATGATCCTAGTGCCAAACGGACGGCACCTCCGCGTTCAACACACATACAGCCCGGTGACATCTCCTACGCCTTGATCCAGCAAGGGGAGAAGGAGAGGTTGGGGAAGACTCCATCCAGCAGCAGCACGACAGCATGGTGGTGGTGGAGGAGCGCGGGACTCCAGCAGGGCTTCGCCAAGCACTACGAGAGACGAGGAGGGAGAGGGGTAGGGCTGCACCAACAGGGAGATTGAATCGCGTGTTGGGCTGCCCCTTTACTCAAGTATATATAGGGGGAGGGGAGGGGCTGCGCCCAAACCTAGGGTTCCCTCCCTAGGGGTGGCGGCAGCCCCTAGATCCCATCTGGGAGGCGGCCAAGGGGGAGAGAGAAGGGGGAATTGGTTTGCCATCCATGAAGTTTCCCTTTTAGCCCTTGCCCTTCTTGAAACCAGTGGTCTTGTTAAACCATCAACACTTGATGCTCCTTCTTGATTTCTACCTTTTGCGGTCTTAAGCACCGCGGACAGCTCTGGGATCAACTCCATCCCTTGCATGTCATAGTTCATCACGAAGATCTAGTAGCTTAGTGATAGTGTCTAGAGAACTCTATCAATCACTATCTTATCTGGAAGTTTTAACTCCCACTTGATTTAAGTGATTGTAGCACCCAGACATTCTTAGCACATGCTCACTAGCTATTCTCCTCCATCTTGTTAGCAAAAGAACTAGTCAGAGGTCTCATACCTCTCAACACGGGCATGAGCCTGAAATCCCAATTTCAGCTCTTGGAACATCTCATATGTTCTATGGCGTTCAAAACATCATTGGAATCCTGATTCTAAGCCGTAAAGTATGGTGCACTAAACTATCAAGTAGTCATCACGATGTGTCTGTCAGGTGTTCACAACATCCACAGACGACGTTGTAGGGGTTTGCACATCGAGCGGTGCATCAAAGACGTAAGCCTTCTGTGTAGCAGTGAGGACACTCCTCGGACTACGGACCTAGTCCGCACCAGTGCTTACAATATCTTTCAACTTGGTCTTTCTTTAGGAACATATTGAAACAGGGAGCTACAACGTGAGCTATTTATCTACAACATATTTGCAAAGACAATTTAGACTATGTTCATGATAATTGAGTTCATTTAATCAAATTATTTAATGAACTCCCACTCAGATAAACATCCCTCTGGTCATCTAAGTGAAATATGATCCGAGTCAACTAGGCCGTGTCCGATCATCACGTGAGACAGACTAGTCAACATCGGTGAACATCTTCATGTTGATCGTATCTTCTATACGACTCATGCTCGACCTTTCGGTCTTCTGTGTTCCGAGGCCATGTCTGTACATGCTAGGCTCGTCAAGTCAACCTAAGTGTTTTTGCTGTGTAAATCTGGCTTACACCCGTTGTATTCGAACGTTAGAATCTATCACACCCGATCATCACGTGGTGCTTCGAAATGATGAACCTTCGCAACGGTGCACAGTTAGGGGGAACACTTTTCTTGAAATTTTAGTGAGGGATCATCTTATTTAAGCTACCGTCGTTCTAAGCAAATAAGATGTAAAACATGATAAACATCACATGCAATCAAATAGTGACATGATATGGCCAATATCATTTTTGCTCCTTTTGATCTCCATCTTCGGGGCTCCATGATCATCATTGTCACCGGCATGACACCATGATCTCCATCATCATGATCTCCATCATCGTGTCTTCTTGAAGTTGTCTCGTCATCTATTACTTCTACTACTATGGCTAACACTTTAGCAATAAAGTAAAGTAATTACATGACGTTTATGTTGACAGGAAGGTCATAAATAAATAAAGACAACTCTTATGGCTCCTGCCGGTTGTCATACTCATCGACATGCAAGTCGTGATTCCTATTACAAGAACATGATCAATCTCATACATCACATATATCATTCATCACATCCTTTTGGCCATATCACATCACAAGGCATAAGCTGCAAAAACAAGTTAGACGTCCTCTAATTGTTGTTGCAAGTTTTTACGTGGCTGCTATAGGTTTCTAGCAAGAACGTTTCTTACCTACGCGAAAACCACAACGTGATATGCCAGTTTCTATTTACCCTTCATAAGGACCCTTTTCATCGAATCCGATCCGACTAACGTGGGAGAGACAGACACCCGCTAGCCACCTTATGCAACTAGTGCATGTCAGTTGGTGGAACCAGTCTCACGTAAGCATACATGTAAGGTCGGTCCGGGCCGCTTCATCCCACGATGTCGCCGAATCACGATAAGACTAGTAACGGCAAGCAAATTGACAAAATCGACGCCCACAACAACTTGTGTTCTACTCATGCATAGAAACTATGCATAAACCTGGCTCTGATACCACTATTGGGGAACGTAGCAGAAATTCAAAATTTTCTACGCATCACCAAGATCAATGTATGGAGTAATCTAGCAACGAGGGAAGGAGAGTGCATCTACATACCCTTGTAGATCGCTAAGCGGAAGCGTTCAAGTGAACGGGGTTGATGGAGTCGTACTCGTCGTGATCCAAATCACCGATGATCCTAGTGCCGAACGGACGGCACCTCCGCGTTCAACACACGTACAGCCCGGTGACGTCTCCTACGCCTTGATCCAGCAAGGGGAGAAGGAGAGGTTGGGGAAGACTCCATCCAGCAGCAGCACGACGGCGTGGTGGTGGTGTAGGAGCGCGGGACTCCAGCAGGGCTTCGCCAAGCACTATGAGAGACGAGGAGGGAGAGGGGTAGGGCTGCGCCAATAGGGAGATTGAATCGTGTGTTGGGCAGCCCCTTTACTCAAGTATATATAGGGGGAGGGGAGGGGCTGCGCCCCCACCTAGGGTTCCCTCCCTAGGGGTGGCGGCAGCCCCCAGATCCCATCTGGGAGGCGGCCAAGGGGGAGAGAGAGGGGGGCGGACCTAGGGTGTGCCCCCTCTCCTCTTGAGGACGCCTTAGGCCTTGGTGGGAGGCGCCCCAGCCCACATAGGGGCTGGTCCCTTCCCACTATTGGCCCATGTAGGCCCCCGGGGCTGGTGGCCCCTCCCGGTGGACCCGCGGACCCCTCCGGTGGTCCCGGTACATTACCTTTGATGCCCGGAACACTTCCGATGGCCAAAACCATACTTCCTATACATCAATCTTTACCTTCGGACCATTCCAGAACTCCTCGTGACGTCCGGGATCTCATCCGAGACTCCGAACAACATTCGGTAACCGCGTACATACTTTCCCTATAACCCTAGCGTCATCAAACCTTAAGTGTGTAGACCCTACGGGTTCGGGAACCATGCAGACATGACCGAGACAACTCTCCGGTCAATAACTAACAGCGGGATCTGGATACCCATGTTGGCTCCCACATGCTCCATGATGATCTCATCGGATGAACCACGATGTCAAGGATTCAATCAATCCCGTATACAATTCCCTTTGTCTAGCGGTACGATACTTGCCCGAGATTCGATCGTCGGTATCCCGATACCTTGTTCAATCTCGTTACTGGCAAGTCTCTTTACTCGTTCCGTAACACATCATCCCGTGATCAACTCCTTGATCACATTGTGCACATTATGATGCTGTCCTACCGAGTGGGCCCAGAGATACCTCTCCGTTTACACGGAGTGACAAATCCCAGTCTCGATTCGTGCCAACCCAACAGACACTTTCAGAGATACCTGTAGTGAACCTTTATAGCCACCCAGTTACGTTGTGACGTTTGGCACACCCAAAGCACTCCTACGGTATCCGGGAGTTGCACAATCTCATGGTCTAAGGAAATGATACTTGACATTAGAAAAGCTTTAGCATACGAACTACATGATCTTTGTGCTAGGCTTAGGATTGGGTCTTGTCCATCACATCATTCTCCTAATGATGTGATCCCGTTATCAACAACATCCAATGTCCATGGTCAGGAAACCGTAACCATCTATTGATCAACGAGCTAGTCAACTAGAGGCTTACTAGGGACATGGTGTTGTCTATGTATCCACACATGTATCTGAGTTTCCTATCAATACAATTCTAGCATGGATAATAAATGATTATCATGAACAATGAAATATATAATAATAACTAATTTATTATTGCCTCTAGGGCATATTTCCAACAATGCATAGGACCTTGTCCAATGTTGTGTCGGATGCCAAATTTTCACCAACCAAAGCCATATGCCTCCCACCGCTCTACAAACAATCCTGATTACTTGGCCTTTTGCGGTCTGGGGAATTGATATGGTCGGACCCCTTAAAGAAGGAAGCCATAAGAAAAAATATCTGCTGGTAATGGTAGATAAATTCACCAAATGGATAGAGGCTAAACCAGTTAAAACGGCCGAAGCCGGACCAGTGATAGACTTTATATCCAGTGTTGTGCACCGTTATGGCGTCCCACACAGCATCATCACCGATAACGGCTCCAATTTTATAGCCAATGAGGTGAAAGCCTGGTGTGCTAACCTGGGAATTAAGCTCGATTACGCCTCCGTCTATCATCCACAAACAAACAGTCAAGTCAAACGAGCTAATGGTATTATTATGAGCGGCATTAAGCCTAGACTAGTGCGGTCTTTGAAAGAATCAGATAAGCATTGGGTTGAGGAGCTCGACTCCGTACTTTGGGGGCTGCGGACCACACCCAATCGCACTACCGGATATACACCCTTCTTCATGGTGTACGGCGCAGAGGATGTGTTGCTCTGCGACATTATTCATGACTCACCTCGAGTGCGCATGTATGAAGAGAGAGAGGCCGAGCTTGATCGGCAGGACAGTTTGGATGCCCTGGAGGAGAAGCGTGACGTCGCAAAAGCCCGTTCTGCATTCTATCAACAATAGGCTCGCAGATACCAAAGCAGAGAAGTGCGGGCCAAGACCTATAATGTTGGTGAACTCGTTCTACGCTTGCCAGAAAAGAAAAAGGACAAACTCAAGCCAAAAGTGGGAAGTTCCCTTCATCGTAGATGAGGTTCTCACTGGAGGAGCGTACCGCCTGCGTGATGCATCCGACAATGGCCTAGAGCCGAACCCGTGGAATGCCGCAAGACTCCGAAGATTCTACGCCTAGAGTCGTACTCTTTCACTACAAAAAAATACACTTCCGTGATGATACATGTTTGTCACAGTAGGTCACATTTTCTATCATGCATGTACATCCATGACAATTTTATGACAGAATCAAGATAGTCATGCCCGTGCTGTCGTAGAAGTGTTACATGACATTACCAAAATTATCATCACGAAAGTGTCCACTTCCATGACGATAAATCGCGCGTCACAGAAGTGCTTTCGTCAAGGGTGACCGACACGTGGCATCCACCGTAACGGAACGCCGTTAAGCTATCGGGTTTGGTTTTGGATTCGATAACCCGCTAACAGCCTCGACCAATGGGGATTTTCCACGTGTAAAATCATCATTGGCTGGAGGAAACACGTGTCGGCTCACCGTTGGAACAGATGTCATCCACTCATTGGACCGAAGGTGCGTATGATACGTCGACACATGGCACGGCCAAACATAGGCCCATTCCTGTGAAAAGGCCGGCCCGTTTGACTTGGTCAAAAGGTGGCGGGCCGGCCCACGAAAAGCATGTTAATGGCCTGTTCGCATATAGCCCATTTACAGACCACTAACCCAGGGCCCATTACGACCTATCCGAATTAGGCCCAGTAGCGTCATCTGGGCCGTCCAATATGATTCCAGCCCATTTTAAGTTCCGGCCCATGTATGGCCCATGACGTCTTTCGGCCCATATGAGGCCCTTTGTAAGTCTTGGCCCATTACCGGCCCGTGGTGAAACTGGCCCGTACTAAACACTGTATCACTTTATACCCATTAACGGCCCATTAATCCATTAGGCCGTTTGCAGCCCGTGTTATCTTTCGGCCTTCTCAGGGCCCATTTATTCTTGGGCTCATTTCCGGCATTCGGTTTCTTATGGCCCATTACTGTCATTTTCTGCTTGTGGGCCAAATTCAGCCCGTGGTTATAGTCAGCCCGTTTGTGGCCCGTTAATACGTTGGGCCGTTTTCATAGCGTCATCAAATATGGCCTATTAACGACGGTCCGTTATGGTCGGCCCATGAACGGACGAATCCAACTCTAGCCCGTTTACGGCCATAATGCGGTCTATTTTTGGCCCATGTTTGGCTAATCGATCATACGGCCCGTCTAAGGCCCATTTATGGTACGACCCGTAGAAGGCCCATTGTTTCTACGGCCCGTAGAAGGCCCATTGTTTCTATGGCCCGTAGGAAGCCCAGTGTCACTATAGTAAATATGTAGCCCATGGTCTGTTAAAGACGGGAAACTACTATAGGTTTAGACCTGCTAATGGCCCAAGATGATTATAGGCCCACGTTTTGGCCCATATGAGTAACGGGCCGGCCTGAAGACCGACAACACTGAGATCCACTGAACCTTCCGGCCTAAATTACAGCATACCGACCAAAGAATAAACCTAGACTATACAACAAAGAAATTACGGCATATTACATCCACTGGGAATCAAAGTTCGCTACCGGTGATAATAAAGCGCACATGACCGTGGATTACATACATTGGGCATCAAAGGTCGCCACCAGTGCATATAAACGCGCCGACAAAAGAATATACAAAACTGAGAGCACTTCAGAAGGCACTAGACCTGGCAAGCTCGGGCCCCGCAAGCAGCCGAACAAGCTGATGAGACCTCAGTTGTGTCAACGATAGATACTTCATCCCTAGCTGTATGGCACCATAGTGCGCAAGGCAGTCCCCTGACATCTTCATTACATCTTCGACTTCAAGTCGGAGCTGAGCTGAAGCAAGCCTTTCTGCTTTAAGTTGAGACTAAAGAAGTCGAACTGATTGAGGCAGCGACTGCATAGAGGTTGTCTCACTCCTGCTGGTGAGTAGCTTCAACTCACTGTCTTCATCGAGACAGGACCTTGGGGTCATCTCGCTGTCCTCAAGATAGTTTGGCTCACTATCTCTCCTAAATTTTTGCCTGGCATAAGAGATACGACTCTAAAAGAGAAACAATGAGACACGTAACAGGTTTCACAATTATATAAGAAAATAAATGGATCTGTTCTGCATAAGGAACATGTTTTTACAACTACAATTTAAAACTGGTAGTTGTTGCAAACATCCAATCAGATGTAAACAGCAATGGAGGAAATGATGCCTATCCAAATCTATACTAGAACAAAGTTTGAAGGCTTGAGAAGGATGAACTTACATTGCATGTTAACACGGGCTGGACAAAGCCCTTCTCCATGTTGATGGAAAGATAATTCAATAAATTCCCCAAAGAAAATTCTTTATAAGCGTTGCCATTATTCTACATTTTGCAAAAAGTAAATATAGATCAAATAATATTGGAAGAAATAGAGGATAATGAAGCTCAGGTGCAGACTGATGATACATAATCAAATAGCAATTAATTAAGTACAGCATTACAAGGCAAAAGGTACTGACAAGAGGAATGTAGACATCAACGTTTGCATTGGCATTGGCTTTATTCAACATTTTGGTAAGAGTAAATGTAGATATGATAATTTGGAGAAAGTGGAGGGCAGGGCAGATAAGATGCAGAGTAATGCTAGACAATCAACTATCTCACGATGCATGTACAATAATACCACCAACGTCCATTATTAGTTGTCGCTCAAATGGATGTATCTAGCACTATTAAGTTCTAAATACATCCAATTGACCAACAATTAATTCGATACAAAGGGAGTACATGATAATAGGTACTTACATGAGCAATCCAAAACTTCATAACCATTGTGTTAAATTACATTTATCTAAGAGTAAATATAGATCTTATAATTTCAAGCAAAGGGAGGATAAAGAAGCGACCATTTACAGTGATGCTACATAATCAAACAGCAATGAGTGTAAGTATGCTGACAAAGGGCAAGAGGTACCGACAAGAGCAATGCAGAGCCCAATATTGTCGTGAGATCTTATGATCCTTTGAGCAAGGAGATTCATTTGAAATTAGTTTTCATACAAGAGAGAAGGTAAGGCACATGCAGAAATTTAGGAGTTCAAATTTTGAATTGATATCATAGACAGTACCTGACGATGGGCTGTCAGCAGTTCTAATAGGGGTTTGGCCACTGGAGTAGGGGTAACGTCTGTTATAATTGGGCATGTGTTTTCTGTGGCTGCTGATCTATCTGATTTAACAGGTATCACTACATTTTCCAAATACCTAGTTTGTAATCCTTGAGGATCTGCAATCACCCTCTTCCTTTTGGACATCTACTACGAAAGAACAACATTTGACTGGAAAAACATAGTATGACGACACATGGAATAGGTACAGAAAATGGATAGGTATGGCATATACTCATATATGATGCTTAAACTAAGCAGATGGTGTAACAAAGTAGAAGTAATGCAAGAGGTCAGATGCAAAATATGTGCGACCAATACAACCTTGCCAAGTTAGAGCATGCACCTTGATGAGTGAATAAGATAGGCCATCCTCCACCATGCCAAGTTTGTTAGCTAGTGGATTGTTCCGAAATATTCCTCTCGGGCGCCCATTCTCATATTCATTTTGATAATGTTCAATACTTGACATGCATGAAAACATAAAAACAAGTGAGATTATCTTTGTAATGCAGAAGTGATTCTAATCCAATACTTCCTCCCTGTAAACCCCTTTGTGTTATCTCTGCAATTCTTCTAAGAGGTGTCATGCATGCTGTAATTTGGTGTGTGCATTAATATAATGTGGACTACTACTTAAAATATGAGAGTTCCAGAAGTGATGATACTTCGCAGATGACAGCTTCAACATATAGTAAAGAAGAACAAGTCGACCTGACCTGACAGATTCAAAATATACTAAGGGAGAATAACTTGACCTGACCAGTCGACCGCAAGAGAAGAGGATCATCTTAAAGAAGAGCAGAAGAGCAAGCAGATTGAAGATATTACAAGTATTTCTATACAATGTCGGTTGGCCACCCATGATGAACCAGAGCGCACAGAGAAATACTATTCCTTCCTGTCTCTCCATATGTGGCTCACATGCATTTTGAAACTAAAGTAGAAACATTTAGCTGACCAATTAAACATCTCTCAGTTTTACTAATATCAGCATAATATCATATTTGAATTTGTACAACTAAGCTTGTTTAGCTCGATGGGTGGATTTGTGCTATTATGACATGAACCACGTAGGCTGATCGTGGTCATCATAAAATTGGGAAACCGTAAGCATGATGAGTATAGTGTTGACTGTGGCAGTGGGATGACAGATCTGAAGCTGCAAACCGCGCAAAGGGTAGTTAGCAACCGATATTTGCTTTGAAATAACAACTAAGATTTGGTATGGACAAGAAAGTACAGTCAACAAGTGACAAAGAAATGCAATTCTGATGTCTCTCTATATGTCGCGACATGCATTTGGAAACTCAAGTGGGACCTTTAGCTAACCAATTAAATGTGTCTGTTAACTAATATCAGTATCATATCACAATCATATTTGAACAACTAAGCTTTGGAATTTTGAGTGTTGTGTTGTTTAGCTTGAAGGGTGGAGTAATGCTAGTATGACAGAAAGCACCTACGCAGATCATAGTAGAGTAGATAAAAGGGGGAAACCCTAAGCATCAAGAGTAAAATCAGGAAAGTGGAACTAGCTGGACCAGTGGGTGGCGCACATGCTTTTAGAAACGAATATAGGAACATTAGGTGACCAATTAAATGTTCTCTATTTTAGTAATATGAGCATCATCGTATTTCAAGACGTAAGCTTTGGAATTATGAGTGGCATGTTGTTTCGCTTGATGGGTTGAGGTCTTGAGGAGCAGTTCTAGCATGACACGAAGCAGTGAAGCACCTACGATGATGGTAGTGAATATAAAGGGGGGAACCATAAGCTTTATGAGTATAGTGACCGTGACATGGCGGATCTGAAGGTGCAAACCGTACAAAACTACTTCGCAACCAATGTTTGCATTCAACTAGCCACTACGATTTGGTACGGACAAGAAAAGTATAGTAAACAATTTAAAATCTATTTTCCGGGTGAGATCATTAATCTAAGCACATATGGAAGAGTACCACCTCTCTTGCGACGCCGTGTAGGCCCCCTGCTGATACGTTGAGGGTGCTGCGGGTGCGATGGCTGTCGGCGGCGAAGAAGAAGACTTTAGATGGCAGACGACCGGGTTGGGGGATAAATCATGTTGCCGTGGATGAGGCAGTTGTAGGAGCGGCACCGGCAAAGTGGATGACGACACTGATGAAGCGAGACGATGCGATGAAAGGATCCTGGTCCGGCGCCGTGGATGAGAGACGTCCATCTCTTGCAGTGGACGACAGGGTAGGGGTAGCGGCTGCGGCAAGGTGGAGGATGGGATGGCAGATGGAGGAGCCTGGCCACAGTGGGGAGGTTGTCGTGGTGCCAACGGTGTATGAATGGGGAAATGGAGGGGGAGGGGGATCTCAAACTTTGGGACGCGCTTGTATGAAATGTGGGAAAGTTACGAACTTATCCCCCGTTTAAAATTTCGGACATCACGTCGGTTGGGGATAGGACGGTAATCTCGCATCTCCCAAATATTTGCCGGTAATGATTTCGGGCGAGGAGAGGGTGTTTTGCCGCCCATGGTTGGCGCCCATGGTGTATGAACGGGGCTGACAGGTAGGGCGGTTGTGTCACATCTGAGGGAAGTTACACATCTGCCCCTATTTAAAATATTAGCCTACATCGATTTCGGACGTGGAGAGTTTGTTTTGCCGCCCACCGTGGATGAATGGGGAAATGGAGGGAGAGACACATGTCTTTCGGACGAGCTTGAATCAAATGTGTTTTGCCGTCTGATATGTCTCCAATGTATCTATAATTTTTGATTGCTCCATGCTATATTATCTACTGTTTTGGACATTATTGGGCTTTATTATCCACTTTTATATTATTTTTGGTACTAACCTATTAACCGGAGGCCTAGCCCAGAATTGCTGTTTTTTTTTGCCTATTTTAGGGTTTCGAAGAAAAGGAATATCAAACGGAGTCCAAACAGAATGAAACCTTCGGGAACGTGATTTTCTCAACGAACAAGACCCGGGAGACTTGGACCCTACATCAAGAAAAGAAAGAGGAGGCCACGAGGTAGGGGGGCACGCCGCGTCCTCCACCCTTGTGGGCCCCCTGTTGCTCCACCGACGTACTCCTTCCTCCTATATATATCCACGTACCCCCAAACGATCAGATACGGAGCCAAAACCCTAATTCCACCGCCGTAACTCTCTGTATCCACGAGATCCCATCTTGGGGCCTGTTCCGGAGCTCCGCCGGAGGGGGCATCGATCACGGAGGGCTTCTACATCAACACCATAGCCTCTCCGATGAAGTGTGAGTAGTTTACCTCAGACCTACGGGTCCATAGTTAGTAGCTAGATGGCTTCTTCTCTCTTTTTGGATCTCAATACAATGTTCCCCCCCTCTCTTGTGGAGAACTATTCGATGTAATCTTCTTTTTGCGGTGTGTTTGTTGAGACCGATGAATTGTGGGTTTATGATCAAGTCTATCTATGAACAATATTTGAATCTTCTCTGAATTCTTTTATGTATGATTAGTTATCTTTGAAAGTCTCTTCGAATTATCAGTTTGGTTTGGCCTACTAGATTGATCTTTCTTGCAATGGTAGAAGTGCTTAGCTTTGGGTTCAATCTTGCGGTGTCCTTTCCCAGTGATAGTAGGGGCAGCAAGGCACGTATTGTATTGTTGCCATCGATGATAACAAGATGGGGTTTTCTTCATATTGCATGAGTCTATCCCTCTAACATCATGTCATGTTGCTTAAGGCGTTATTCTGTTTTTAACTTAATACTCTAGATGCATGCTGGATAGCGTCCGATGAGTGGAGTAATAGTAGTAGATGCAGGCAGGAGTCGGTCTACTTGTCTCGGACGTGATGCCTATATACATGATCATACCTAGATATTCTCATAACTATGCTCAATTCTGTCAATTGCTCAATAGTAATTTGTTCACCCACCGTAGAATACTTATGCTCTCGAGAGAAGCCACTAGTGAAACCTATGGCCCCGAGGTCTATCTTTATCATATTGATCTCCTACTACTTAGTTATTTCCTTTGCTATTTACTTTGCCTTTATTTTACTTTGCATCTTTATCATAAAAATACCAAAAATATTATCTTATCGCATCTATCAGATCTCACTCTCGTAAGTGGCCTTATAGGGATTGACAACCCCTATTTGCGTTGGTTGCGAGGATTTATTTGTTTTGTGTAGGTACGAGGGACTCGCACGTAGCCTCCTATTGGATTGATACATTGGTTCTAAAAAACTGAGGGAAATACTTACGCTACTTTGCTGCATCATCCCTTCCTCTTCGGGGAAAACCAAAGGATTTTTGGCGCCGTTGCCGGGGAGGTCTACGCAAAAGTCAACATACCAAGTACCCATCACATACCCTTATCTCCCGCATTACATTATTTTCCATTTGCCTCTCGTTTTCCTCTCCCCCACTTCACCCTTTCTGTTTTACTCGCTCTCTCTCTCTCTCTCTATCCTCCCTCTCTTTCTCTATTTGCCTCTATTTGCCCGTTTGCTTTTTGTTTTCTTATGTGTTAGTTCGTTTGCTTGTCACGATGGCTCTACCTAAATTTAGTGACCTTCACCTTAAAAGGTTAGAAGAGATCGAAAGCAATGTCAGGAGTTTCATGGTTTTGCAATTTGAACATAATAGTTTCTTCAGAAACGAGCTTAAAGAACAAAAAAATTATGAGTTTTATGAATAAAGAGCTTGATGACATGTCTAAAGAATTCGATGGTTTAAGATCCCAAATTGCTCATCTTGAGAAATTAACTGCTGAAATTTCGGACAAGCAGGCTACCTTAGTTAATAAGATGGCTGCTAAACCGGATTGCTATGAAAATAAAGATGAAGATCTAAAATTTATTGATGTGTCCCCTATTAAATCTTTGTTTTGAAATATGAATCTTGATAATGATGGGACTGGATATGATCCACCTTTACCTAGAAGGCGTTCTAAGAATTCGGAATTTTTTGATCTTGATGCTAAAATTGATAAAAGTGGGAGTGAAGAAATTAAAACCCTAGATGTTGCTAAACCCACTATTATGGATTTCAAGGAATTTAACTATGAAAATTGCTCTTTGATTGATTGTATTTCCTTGTTGCAATCCCTGCTAAATTCTCCTCACGCTTATAGTCAAAATAAAGCGTTTACTAAACATATCATTGATGCCTTGATGCAATCTTATGAAGAAAAACTTGAATTGGAAGTTTCTATCCCTAGAAAACTTTATGATGAGTGGGAACCAACTATTAAAATTAAAATTAAAGATCATGAATGCTATGCTTTATGTGATTTGGGTGCTAGTGATTCCTCGATTCCAAAGACTTTGTGTGATTTGTTAGGTTTCCGTAATTTTGATGATTGCTCTCTAAACTTGCACCTTGCGGATTCCACTATTAAGAAACCTATGGGGAGAATTAATGATGTTCTTATTGTTGCAAATAGGAATTATGTGCCCGTAGATTTTATTGTTCTCGACATAGATTGCAATCCTTCATGTCATATTATTCTTGGTAGACCTTTCCTTAGAACGATTGGTGCAATAATTGATATGAAGGAAGGAAATATTAGATTCCAATTTCCGCTAAGGAAAGGCATGGAACACTTTCCTAGAAATAAAATTAAATTACCTTATGAATCTATTATGAGAGCCACTTATGGATTGCCTACCAAAGATGGCAATACCTAGATCTATTCTTGCTTGTTATGCCTAGCTAGGGGCGTTAAACGATAGCCCTTGTTGGGAGGCAACCCAATTTTATTTTTAGTCCATGATTTTTTTCTCCTGTTTAGTAATAAATAATTTTCTATCCTCTGTTTTGGTTGTGTTTTTTTTTAATTAGTGTTTGTGCCAAGTAGAACCATTGGGAAGACTTGGGGAAAGTCTTGTTGAACTTGCTGTAAAAAACAGAAACTTTAGCGCTCACGAGAACTACTGCCATTTTTATATGGAGAGTGATATTTAGTTAATTCTTTTTGTAGATGATTAATAGATAAATTCCTCACGTCCAGCAAATTATTTTAGAATTTTTGGGTTTCCAGATCTTGCACTAGCTACAGATTACTACAGACTGTTCTGTTTTTGACAGATTCTGTTTTTCGTGTGTTGTTTGCTTATTTTGATGAATCTATGGCTAGTAAAATAGTTTATAAACCATAGAAAAGTTGGAATAAAGTAGGTATAACACCAATATAAATAAATAATGAGTTCATTACAGTACCTTGAAGTGGTCTTTTATTTTCTTTCGCTAACGGAGCTCACGAGATTTTCTACTTAAGTTTTGTGTTGTGAAGTTTTCAAGTTTTGGGTAAAGATTTGATGGATTATGGAACAAGGAGTGGCAAGAGCCTAAGCTTGGGGATGCCCATGGAACCCCCAAGATAATCTAAGGACACCTAAAAGCCAAATCTTGGGGATGCCCCGGAAGGCATCCCCTCTTTCGTCTACTTCTATCGGTAACTTTACTTGGAGCTATATTTTTATTTGCCACATGATATGTGTTTTGCTTGGAGAGTCTTGTATTATTTGAGTCTTTGCTTTTTAGTTTACCACAATCATCCTTGCTGTACACACCTTTTGAGAGAGCCATACATGATTTGGAATTTGTTAGAATACTCTATGTGCTTCGCTTATATCTTTTGAGTTATATAGTTTTGCTCTACTACTTCACTTATATCTTTCAGAGCACGATGGTGGATTTGTTTTATAGAAACTATTGATCTCTCATGCTTCACTTAGATTATTTTGAGAGTCTTAATAGCATGGTAATTTTCTTAAAATCCTAATATGCTAGGTATTCAAAGTTAGTAAAATTTTCTTAAGAGTGTTTTGAATACTAAGAGAAGTTTGATGCTTGATGATTGTTTTGAGATATGGAGGTAATAATATCAAAGTCATGCTAGTTGAGTAGTTGTGAAATTGAGAAATGCTTGTGTTGAAGTTTGCAAGTCCCTTAGCATGCACGTATGGTAAATGTTATGCAACAAATTTGAAACATGAGGTGTTATTTGATTGTCTTCCTTATGAGTGGCGGTCGGGGACGAGCGATGGTCTTTTCCTACCAATCTATCCCCCTAGGAGCATGCGTGTAGTACCGAGGTTTTTGATGACTTGTAGATTTTTTTTCAATAAGTATGTGAGTTCTTTATGACTAATGTTGAGTCCATGGATTATACGCACTCTCACCGTTCCATCCTTGCTAGCCTCTTCGGTACCGTGCATTGCCCTTTCTTGAAAGTGCGTTATATCGACTAGAGGGGGGGGTGAATAGGCGATTTTTATGAAATTCTTCACTGAGGAATTTTGAGTAGCAAAATCCTCAGGGCTATCATGTTCCTCACTGTGTAGGTAATCCGCACTAGCGAATTCCTAACTCCTCAGTCAGGACAAATTCCTCAGAGACCAGAAGAACTTCGTCTCTGTCACTGAAGAAACTGACTGAACTGTATGAGATTTCCAATGGCTTCACTCAAAGGGATTGGTAGGTGTAGGATTTTGAGTTGAGCATCACATGGAAATTTTTCCTTAGTATTTCCTCGAACCCCTTTAATAGTACGGTGTTTCCTATGACTCAAGAAAGAGAAAAACAAAACTATGAAAACGAAAGTCTTCAAGCTTCATATTCCTCGCATGAATATCAAGTCTTCACGGACACACCAATTTCTTCACTTTCAAAGTCTTCATGAAAGTCTTCAGAAATACCAAAATCTTCAGTCGAAGATATTCATTTTTAGGGGTCGACTTTTCCTGTAAATATCAAACTCCTCATAGACTTATAGACCTGTGTACACTCACAAGCGCATTAGTCCCTTAACCTATAAGTCTTCAATACACCAAAATCACTAAGAGGCACTAGATGCACTTACAATCTCCCCCTTTTTGGCGATTGATGACAATATAGGTTAAGTTTTCAACGGGGATTAGCATATGAAGTGTAACTACCGATATTGAGGAATTTGATTGCAAGATATAGAAGAACTCCCCCTGAAGATCTGCATAGTGAGGAATTTGCCTTTGAAGCAATGCACACTTGAAGAGTTAAATCACGGGGATCTCCCCCTATATCTTGTAATTCATACACGCATTTGACATATAATATGAAGAATTTGAAATGCATGATGAAATATGGTGCCTGATGAAATTTAGCATGCGTGCAATAATATTAACGAGGAATAAGCATGCAGAATAGTGCATCAAAAGTATCAGAGCACAGTGCATCAAAAAGTATCAGAGCACCATTGGGTTTAAGATTACAACTCGATCCAATAAAGTTTCAGAAGAACGAGAGTTGTAACTTAGCAAAATAAAAAACACCCATATAGTAGACCCGCTTGAAGACTAACTCATATTTCTCCCCCTTTGTCATCGAATGACCAAAAGGATCAAAAATGAGGACTAACGCCCCTGAAGATAATCATGTTGATGAAGGAGCGCCAGCGTTGTTGGGGTCATTTGTTGATGTAGGGCCTGCCGCAGTGTCGTCCAAATCTTCATGTTCATCAGTGTCGCACGATGAAGAAAATGAGCTGGCCACCAGAGAAGGAACTTGGACCTTCTTGAATTTCTTCGGTGGAGGTGCAGACCAGTCAAAATCTTCTTTGAGACCCATGTTCTTCAGATCTTCTTCACCATATAGATGTGACAGGATTGCCCAGGTGCGACCGAAGACTTGATGGAGGTAGTAGTGGTTTTTCTTCACTGCATTGTGTGTGGCAGTCATGTTGTGAAGAAGTGAACCAAACTGACGCTTAACCCATTTGTGATTTCGATCCACCTTCTGGTGAAGACTAAGCAGAAGTTCACGGTCAGTCATCACGTGCGGAGCAGTGGCTTGAGGAGTGGACTTAGGTGCATTAGCAGAGTCATGTGTGGCAGAGTCATCATTGGTGGAATAAGATGCAGCTTTGCGAAACTGACCATCCAATGGACGAATGCCTTCATCAATTACAGCTGGTGCCTTGCCCTTTCCATCAACTGAGGAATATGTCTGCTTGAGGACTTCAATTGGGGGCAAGTGGCTGAGGTGATTCTGGAAATCAGCTTTGTAGTTGAGTGAAGACCTTGTCCTGAGGAATATCATAATCCAAGGTGCATAAGGCTTCAGCTCAAACGGAGACAGTGCAACATTGGCCATAGTCCTCATGAAGAAATCGTGATAATTGACAGGAATGCCATGAACGATGTTGAATACCGGATTCTTCATGATGCCAACAATTTCCTCATCCGATGAGTCGTGGCCTTTGATGGGACTGATTGTCCTCGTAAGAATACGATAGACAGTTCCGGGCACGTACAACAATTCCTTCACGAGGAATTTGGTTCGTGGTGCCTGACCTGGTTTCAAAGGCTTCATCAGCACCTGCATGTAATGATGTGTGAGCTCAGGTTCCCTGTAGATGCAGCGAGCTTCTTCAAGGGGAGGACTGAGTGGTAGAGCATGAAGCAATTCAGAGCCTGGTGCAGTGTAGTGAGTGTTTTCAGACATCCAGTCCAGCACCCATGAATTCACATCTTCAGCATCTCCGATGATGTGCAACATTGCATAGAATTGAAGAATCAGTTCTTCATTCCAATCGCAGATGTCAGAGCAAAAGTTGAGCAGTCCAGCGTCGTGAAGAACACTGAGGACTGGTGTGAAGCACGACAGAGATTCCATATCCACGTGAGGAATATGCTCATTGTAGAAGATTTTCTCCTTGTTGAACAACACTGAGGAATAGAAATTTGCTTGACTGGCAGTCCAGAAATGCCTCTTCCTAATGCGAGCAGAGTCATATGGGTTGTAATCTTCGAAGAATACGTGCTCGCCGAAGAAATCATCAGCCTTGAACTTTTGCTTGCGTGAGAAAGGATCCTTTGGCTTCGGCAGAAGAGTGTCAGTGAGTTGCATCACGACCTCAGGAATCTCAATCGCAGGTTCTTCAGGCTGAGGAATTTCTGGTTCCTCCTCAGTGGCAGTCAGCGTCATTGGTTGTTCAACAGCAGCAGTTTCTTCAGCGCTAGTGGCTGGATTTTCCTCATGGACAGATGCAGTGGGATGAGTTTCTTCAGAGCCCATGTGAACAGTTTGTGTGGGGGACTGAGGAATTTCCTGTTGCGTTGGGGCTGCAACATTGGAAGTGAAGTTATTCGCAAGTTTCACAAAACGAACCTTGGCTCCAAGCCAATCAGAGCGATATGCGTCAAAGTTATCACTGAGTTTCTTAATCTCAGTCTGAATAGTGACAAGTTCTTCAGTTGTCATAGAGACAATGTTTTTCTTCAGATAGCGCTCTTTCTTGTACTGCGCTTTCTTGATCTGCCTGGCCTTCTCAAATTTCCACTTTTCTTCTTGAATGAAGTGGGTCAGCATCTGTCTCTGGCCAGGAGTCAGCTTGAAGTCAGGCAAGGGAGTGTTGGGGTCCTTGTGCGAATCATCAATGTAGTCGGGTATCAGCTTGGGATCCAAAAGCAGTGGCACTTCTGATCCTTTGGCTCTAGCGGCCCTGACTTGCCTGTCTCTGATGATTTCTACAAGTTCATCAACATCAGCTTCGTCTTCATCAGACGACACTTGGAAAGCGACTTGCTTCTTTTGAGGACTTGGGCGTGGACCTCGTCCAGCAGTGGCCTTTGTCTTCACCAGTGAGGGGCCAGCTGAGGAACTTGGTGCAGCTGAGGAACTAGCTGAGACACCTGAGGCAATGGAGATGCCGGCAGTCCTTTGGCATGAAGCGAGATGCACATGTGCTGAGGATTTGGTCGGAACAGCTGAAGGCTTTGGAGAAGGAGCTAAGGACTTTGGAGGAACAGGAGCAGCATGAGGAATTGGTCGTGAGGGATTTGATGATTCTGGCCGTGAGGGCATTGCTGACGAACTTGGCCTGCGTGTAGGCTTCTTAGACATAGCCTTCTTTGGCTTGACAGCAGAGGCCTCAGTGGAGGCAGCAACAGCGGCAGAGTCTTCATTGAATTTCCTCACTGCTTCTCTGGCTTGCTTAGCCAACTTGGTTTGGCGCTTGGCCCATTCATCAGGATAGTCCTCATGCGCTTGAGGCTGGTGGGATCTACTATTTGGCCAGGTGCCAATGGAGCTCTTGGGCATGGAGGATTGAGTGCGAATTTCTTCATGTACTTAGGAGTGACATATCTGTACTCCCTCCATTCTCTTGCCCATCTCCTCTCTATCCTCTGTTTGCGCACTTTGCGCTCATTCTTGGTTTCCTCAGTAGGTGTGCAGTACCCAGCATATATGTCATCAGGGATTTCAAACGATGTATTTACCTCAGGCCTCTTTCCTCCCTTCTGTGGCCTTTTACCATCAGCCATTTTCTTCAGTTGAGGAATTTGAACAATCGAATTCTCTGAAGAAGTATGCAACTTTTCTTCGAGGAACGCTGCAAATGAGTTAAGTTGATGAGAACCTAGTGATTTAGCAGCTGACATGTGTACCTGTGAACAGAGTATAGTTGCGAGGAATTTGGAGAGGTCATATGCGTTCTCAGAAGGTTTTTCAAAAAGAACAAGTTTGAGGAATTTGACCAGATGAGTCTTGAAGATTTTCACTAAGCGTTCTTTGTCTTAGGTTCCAGAGTTGTATAGATCGAAGATCCACACAATTGAGGAATCTTGAAGAAAAATGATGCTTAGAGAAACGAATCAAGAACAGATGACTTGTGAGGTGTTCAGTGTGTGAAGATATGAAGAAAAACACTTTTGAAGATTTTGTAGATAATCATTCGAATCAATGAGGGCAGTAAAAGTAACTTTTAATTACCCTGGACGAAGAACACGACGAACTGGAGTGAGGAGATGTGAAGTTCGTCTGTGCAGATCTTCCATGCCCTAACTTGGCGGAGGAAGACGGCTACGGCGGCGGCGGAGTGAAGATGTCCGCGGTCGGCACGAGTACGTCGGCGACGAGGTCGAGGCAGTGAAGCTCTTCCTCACCGGCATCGATGAAGTAGCGGCGGCGCTAGGGTTTGAGAAGCTCGAGCTGGAGAGAGAGGTCGAGCGGAGTAAAAGAAGTGAGGAAGGGAAGGAGGGGTATTTATAGCCACGGTGAAAAACTGCTCGCCCGAAGAAATTGGACGAACGTGCCCCTGACCCTTCTCAGACATGTGTCACCCACGTAGTGAGAGGTGGAGATCATGTTAGATCGTGGGCGAGTGGATAAGTGTATCGTGGGATGTGGAACGGTTTGAGTGGCAAAGCCGAAAATTTAGATAAGATAGGTTTTAAAGTTCCGTTCGCAATTTCTTCAGCTGACAAGGACACAGTGAAGATTTTGAACAAGTTTCAAATAGAACGCACATGAAGAATTTGTGAACAGATTGGGTTGAGTAAAGCATAGAGGGGAAGGGTCCGATCACATTCACTTAGCAGAAAACCAACTTGAAGGAATAGCAATAAGTGAATGCTGTAGAGGACATAAACTCATATATATATATATAGCCAATGAAGAAAAATGACGGAACTAGTGAAGACTATGCAAAGTTGAAGAATATGAATAATTGAGGAATTTCAACTTTTGGTGGTGGCGTGACCCACCGTATAAGAATGATGATTTCAGACACCGCGTATAATTATCGTAGGGTTCTGAGAATCAAATTCTTCGTTAATTTCTTCACAGTAAGAGTGTTATTCTTCATTGATTGAAGAAAAACGTTTCTTCATGTGTTGCACATCTAAGTCATCAATTTTGCATAAGTGTTAGGATGAGTGTCCTTTTCAAAGAACATTTGAAGATTCTAGGATATTTAGCTCACACCGCAACTTGCTAAATCTCTTCTCATCCAAGGGCTTTGTGAAGATATCGGCTAGTTGTTCTTCAGTCTTCACATGCTCAATAGAAATGTCACCCTTCAACACATGATCACGAAGAAAATGATGACGAATCTGAATGTGCTTTGTCTTTGAGTGCTGAACTGGCTTGTGAGCAATCTTGATGGCACTCTCATTGTCACAGAAGAGAGGCACATTCTTCATGTTGATGCCGTAGTCCTTGAGAGTTTGCTTCATCCATAGCAATTGGGCACAGCAAAAACCAGCGGCAATGTACTCAGCTTCAGTAGTAGATAGCGATACACAGTTCTGTTTCTTCGAGGACCAACAGACCAAAGATCGTCCGAGGAAATGACATGTACCAGATGTTGACTTGCGATCCACACGATCACCAGCATAGTCAGAGTCAGAATATCCAACAAGATCAAAAACCGAGCCCTTGGGGTACCATAATCCAAGTGTTGGTGTGTGAGCTAGATATCGAAGAATATGCTTCACATCCTTATGGTGTGATTCCTTCGGTGTAGCTTGAAATCGGGCACGCATGCAAACACTAAGCATTATATCTGGCCTAGATGCACATAAGTACAATAAGGAACCTATCATGGAGCGGTATACCTTATGATCGAAGTCAATACCATTTTCATCAGTGGACAGATGGCCATTTGTGGGCATAGGAATTTTGACGCCTTTGCAATCTTGCATGCCGAATTTCCTCAGTACATCCTTGAGGTATTTCTCCTAAGAGATGAATATGCCATTGTGTTGTTGATGAATTTGAAGACCTAAGAAGAATTTCAAATCTCCCATCCTAGACTTTTGATATTCTTCACTCATCATATAGGCAAATTCATCACTATAATGTTGGTCAGTACAGCCAAAGATAATATCATCAACATATATTTGGCACACAAACAATTCACCATCATAAGATTTAGTGAAAAGAGTAGGGTCGAGTGAACCAGGTTTGAAGCCTTTCTTCATGAGGAGTTCCTTCAAGGTATCATACCAAGCCCGTGGGGCCTGCTTGAGGCCATAGAGGGCCTTGTTGAGTCTGAAGACTTTGTCAGGATTCTTTGGATCTTCAAAACCTTCCTCAAGCTTACCATTGAGGAATGCACTTTTCACATCCATTTGATATAAAGTGATATCATGATGGTTAGCATAAGCAAGTAATATGAGAATAGCCTCAAGTCTAGCAATAGGTGCAAAAGTTTCATCGAAATCAATTCCTTCAACCTGTGTGTAGCCTTGAGCTACAAGCCGTGCCTTATTGCTCACCACAAGGCCATTTTCATCTTGCTTGTTGCGGTAGATCCACTTTGGGCCGATGATATTGTGCTTGCGAGGATCTGGATGTTTGACCAGTTCCCAGACATTGTTGAGCTCGAACTGATGTAATTCTTCTTGCATGGCCTGAATCCACTCAGGCTCCAGAAATGCTTGATCTACCTTAGTGGGCTCTGTAATAGAGACAAAAGCATACTACCCACAAAAGTTAGACAAATGTGAAGCTTTTGAGCGTGTGAGAGGACCTGGCGCTTTGATGTCATTGATGATCTTTTCAACTTGCACTTCTTTTGCAATGCGAGGATGAGCTGGTTGTCGTTGAAGAGTTTGATCAGCGTTTTCTTCAGCACCATTTTCTTCAGCATTTTCTTCAGGTGTATTAGCTCGACGTTCTTCATGTTCTGGAATGAATTCTTCAGCAGATTCTTCAGTAGGAATGACATCCTCGGTGGCCTTGAACTTGATAGTTTCCTCAGGTGCTGGTTCACCTATCACAGTAGGTAGGTGCTCTCTTTGTGAGCCATTAGTTTCATCGAACCGCACATCTACAGTTTTAACAACTTTGTGAAGAATGTTGTTGAAGACTCTGTAGGTGTGCGAGTCCTTTTCGTAACCAAGCATAAAACCTTCATGTGCTTTCGGTGCAAATTTTGAGTTGTGATGAGGATCTCTAATCCAACATTTAGCACTGAAGACATTGAAATAACTTACATTGGGTTTCTTATCAGTGAGGAGTTCATAGGCAGTCTTTTTGAAGAATTTGTGAAGATATACTCTGTTGATGATGTGGCACGCAGTATCAATTGCCTCAGTCTAGAAACGACGAGGCGTTTTGTATTCATCAAGCATAGTGTGAGCCATCTCAGCAAGAGTCCTGTTCTTGCACTCCACGACGCCATTCTGCTGAGGAGTGTAGGGAGCAGATAACTCATGAGTAATACCAAGTTCATCAAGATAGTCATCGAGACCAGAATTCTTGAACTCAATGCCATTGTCACTTCTGATGTGCTTGATCTTCACACCAAAGATGGTTGAATCCCTTGAGGAAAATCGTTTGAAGACTTCCTGCACTTCATGTTTGTAAGTAACAAGGTGTACCCATGTATAGCGAGAATAATCATCAACAATAACAAAGCCATATTGAGATGCTTCACTTGAAATAGTAGAATAATGATTAGGACCAAAGAGATCCATGTGAAGCAATTCAAACGGGCGAGTGGTGGTCATGATAGTCTTTGCTGGATGCTTGGCCTTCGTCATCTTCCCAGCTTCACAGGCTCCGCATAGGTGATCCTTGAGGAATTTGACATTCTCGATGCCAATGACATGCTTCTTCTTTGCAAGTGTGTGCAAATTCCTCATGCCTGCATGACCAAGTCGTCGATGCCAGAGCCCGCCTTCTGAAGCTTTTGCAAGTAAGCACACGGCTGGTTGTGGTCCTGTAGAGAAATCAGCAATATACAGATCTCCTCTCCTAAAGCCTTCGAAGACTTTGGAATTGTCAGCTTCCATAACCACAACACAACGGTACTTTCCAAAGACAACAACCATATCAAGATCACAAAACATTTAGACAGACATAAGGTTGTATCCTAAGGACTCAACAAGCATGACTTTGTCCATGTGTCAATTCTTTGTAATCGCAACCTTACCTAGACCCAATACCTAACTTTTGCCTTTGTCAGCAAAAATGATATGCTTCAGATGCAACAGAGATAATGGAGCATCCATCAATAGATTCTTGTCACCAGTCATGTGGTTTGTACATCCACTATCAAGGACCCACTCAGTGGCTTTGGGTTGATCATCCTGCAGATGAATTAGTGCAGCTTACAAACTCATATACTTCATCAGTGAAGAATATGACATAAATTCATCAGATCAATTTCATCAAGTAAAAGAACTGATAAAGCAATATGAGGACGTGAGAAATGAAAGTTCATTTCTTCATGATTAGCCTGCGTCCTATCAGGCATGCTCAGGTCTCCAGCAAATTCTTTAGACGATTACGTGCATCTGGAGACCTGACCCTGCAGAAGAGATTAGTTCTTTTTCTTCACCACCCACATCTGAAGGGGTGGCAAAGAGTTCATCATTCTGCGAGCTCCATGGGAAAAGGATGGCATAGAAGCCAGTCCATTTCGTCTCACATAAGAGGGGTTAGAGTAAGCATAAGAGTATGCAGAGAAATTCTTCGAGGACTTATGGACATAATGATTTAAAGAATAATGCACATATCCATAATCCTTAGATCTTCCCTACGAAACAGACGGGTTAACATGATGATGTTCATATGAGGACTCTGCTCCATATGAGGAATTTGGTCCATATGAAGAATTTAGTCCATATGAAGAATTTGATCTGGGGTTCCTATTCTTCACAGGTGGCGTCATGATGACATTCACCTGAAGATTTTCAAGGCATCTTTTGGGAACTCAGATTTTCTTCATAGGGGAGCCGTTCCTACAGTTAGTGCCAACATATCTAGCAAATACTTCACCATTCTGATTTTTGAATAGCTTATAGTTGGAGTCAATTGACTCATCATCAGAATGAGGAGATTCACATGCAAATCCAGATAAGTTAGATGGATCAACTGGAGGTCCCTTTGCAGCAACCCATGTAGTTTTGGGGTACTGCTCAGGCTTCCAATATGTACCATCAGCATTGAGTTTCCTCTCAAAGGCGATACCCTCTTTCCTAGGGTTCCCGTTGAGGATCTGCTTTTTAAGCACATCACAAAGAGCCTGATGCCCTTTGAGGCTTTTGTACATGCCTGTCGTGTACAATTCCTTTAGCCCTGCATCGTCAGTGATACTAGCAATGTCCTCAGATGAGGAATTTGTGATAGCAGAGGCATGTGAAGAATTTGAAACATTAGCAGCATTTGAACATTCAGGTGAAGAATTAGCAGATTTACATTCAATGCACTTCAAGCATGGAGGAACTAATTCTTCCTGAGAAGCGCTGATTTGTTGAGCAAGTAATGAATCGCACTCCTTCTAAAGATCTTCATAACTCACTCTTAGCTTCTCAAGGTCTTGCTTTCTTTGAAGAAATTCATAAGAAAGCTTCTCATGATCTGATAAGAGAGTGTTATGATGACTTTGAAGTTTGTCAAGCTTGGACTGAAGTCTCTGAAGATTTTCAGTCAAAGTTTTAGTGCGATCAATTTCTTCACCCAACATATCATCACTTTTATTTAGCATGTTTTGAACCTTTCCTAAAGCCCTTTGTTGTTTTATAGCAATCTTAGAAAGTTTAGAATAGCTGAGTTTAAGGTTTTCATCAGATTCATTCTCACTTGATTCAGAGGAGGTATATTTGAGTACCTTGGCACCCTTTGCCGTGAAGCAATAGGTGGGAGCATAGTCATCATCGCCTTCATCAGCCTTGTTAGTGAGGTCATTTTCTTCAGTGTTGAAGATAGACTTGCTGACGAATGCAGTAGCGAGAGCAAGACTCGCCACTCTGGATTCGGACTCCTCAGATGACTCCTCTTCCTCATTTTCTTCAGATTCAGCCTCAGAGTCCATTTCCTTGCCAATGAATGCCCTGGCCTTCTTGGAGATGCTCTTCTTGTGATATGAAGGCTTTGAGGATTTTGATGATGAGGATTTTGTGGATTTCTTCTTTTTCTTCGCATCATCAGAACTGTAATCCTTGTATTTCTTCTTCTTTGATTCCTTTTCCCACTTAGGACAATCTTGAATGAAATGTCCAGGTTTCTTGCATTTGTGACAGAGCCTCTTCTTGTAGTCACTGGATGAGGAATCATTGCTCCTTGAGGATCTTCCAAGGCGACCACGTCTTGAGAACTTTTGGAACTTCTTCACGAGCAGAGCCAGATCATGGCTCAGTTCTTCAGGATCACCAAGGCTGCTACCAGAGTCTTCATCTTCGGACTCAGATACTGCCTTGGCCTTCAGTGCACGTGTTCTGCCATAGCTTGAACCATAGAGATCTCCCTTTTCAGCAAGTTGGAACTCATGAGTATTTAGCCTCTCGAGAATATCAGCGGGATCAAGTGACTTGTAATCAGCACGTTCTTGTATCATCAATGCCAGAGTGTCAAATGAGGAATCAAGCGATCTCAGTAATTTCTTCACCACCTCATGGTCGGTGATGTCAGTGGCACCAAGTGCTTGAAGCTCATTTGAGATGTCAATGAGGCGATCGAAGGTTTGTTGAACATTTTCATTGTCGAGTCTTTTGAAGCGGTTGAAGAGATTGTGAAGAACATCAACTCGAGAGTCACGCTGAGTTGAGACTCCTTCATTCACTTTGGACAACCTGTCCCAGATAAGCTTCAATGTTTCCAAAGCACTCACTCTGCCATACTGTCCTTTGCTCAGATGGCCACATATGATATTCTTCGCTTGAGAGTCGAGTTGCTTGAATCTCTTCACATCGGCAGCATTCAGAGAAGGTGTGACTGAGGGAACACCATTTTCCACAACATACCAGAGATCATTATCAATTGCTTCAAGATGCATTCGCATCTTATTCTTCCAGTAGGGGTAGTCCGTCCCATCGAAGGTAGGACACCCAGCAGAGACCTTGATCACACCTGCGGTCGACATAACTAAAACTCCAGGCGGTTAAACCAAAATCACACAGAACAAGGGAGTACCTTGCTCTGATACCAATTGAAAGTGCGTTATATCAACTAGAGGGGGTGAATAGGCGATTTTTATGAAATTCTTCACTGAGGAATTTGCCGGTGAGGAAATTCCTTAGCAAAGAACTAATAGCAGCGGAATAAGTACTCAAAAGTAAACATAACAGAATACTAGCATAGTCATCATGATGAAATGAAGACAGGCATAGAGTACAGGAAGCGTAAGCATAGGATAACTCAGGATGAAGACAAACATACTGAAGAAATTGAACTGAGGAAATTGAGAAAGTATTCAGTCAAAGTCTTCAAACACAGATATGAACAAACACACAACACAGTTATGAGGAAATGAAAGAGTTGAGGGAATAGAACCAGTAAGCTTGGTGAAGACAATGATTTGGTAGACCAGTTCTAACTGCTGTCTCAGTTGTACGTCTGGTTGGAGCGACTGAGTATTTAAACTCGAGGACACACAGTCCCGGACACCCAGTCAAGGACAATTAGTCCAAGACACCCAGTCCTCACCGTATTCTCCTTGAACTAAGGTCACATAAACCTCGTCCAATCACTCGTGGTAAGTCTTCAGGCGACTTCCAAACCTTCACAAACTTGGTCACTCGGCGATCCACAATTCCTCTTGGATGCTCTAGACCATGACGCCTAACCGTCTGGAAGAAGCACAATCTTCAAAGGTAACAAGCGTTGGATCCACTCAGGATCAATCTCTTCAGTGATGCTCAATCACTTGGGGTTTGTAGGTGTTTGGGTTTTGGGTTTTTGGTTTTTCCTCACTTGATGATTTTCGCTCAAAGTCCTCAGAGGATGGGTTGCTCTCAAATGACAAGTGTCAGTTTCTCTCGGAGCAGACAACCAGCTAGTGGTTGTAGGGGGCGGCTATTTATAGCCTAGGGAGAAGCCCGACATGATAAGACATAAATGCCCTTCAATGATATGACCGTTAGGTGGATAGATATTTTGGGACAGCTAGCGCATAGCACACAAACGGTCGGAATTTTGAGTAGCAAAATCCTCAGGGCTATCATGTTCCTCACTATGTAGGCAATCCGCACTGGCGAATTCCTAACTCCTCAGTCAGGACAAATTCCTCAGAGACCAAAAGAACTTCGTCTCTGTCACTGAAGAAATTGACTGAACTGTATGAGATTTCCAATGGCTTCACTCGAAGGGATTGGTAGGTGTAGGATTTTGAGTTGAGCATCACATGAAAATTTTTCCTTAGTATTTCCTCGACCCCCTTTAACAGTACGGTGTTTCCTATGACTCAAGAAAGAGAAAAACAAAACTATGAAAACAAAAGTCTTCAAGCTTCATATTCCTCGCATGAATATCAAGTCTTCACGGACACACCAATTTCTTCATTTTCAAAGTCTTCATGAAAGTCTTCAGAAATACCAAAATCTTCAGTCGAAGATATTCATTTTTAGGGGTCGACTTTTCCTGTAAATATCAAACTCCTCATAGACTTATAGACCTGTGTACACTCACAAGCGCATTAGTCCCTTAACCTATAAGTCTTCAATACACCAAAATCACTAAGAGGCACTAGATGCACTTACATTTCTCACATTGAGAGTTGGCGCAAACTTTGCCGGTGCATCCAAACCCCATGATATGATATGCTCTTTCACACATAAACCTCCTTATATCTTCCTCAAAACAGCCACCGTACCTACCTATTATGGCATTTCCATAGCCATTCTGAGATATATTGCCATGCAACTTTCCATCATTCCGTTCATCATGACACATTCATTATTGTTATATTGCTTAGCATGATCATGTAGTTGCCATCGTATTTGTGGCAAAGCCACCATTCATAATTCTTTCATACATGTCACTCTTGGTCCATTGCATATCCCGGTACACCACCGGAGGCATTCATATAGAGTCATCTTTTGTTCTAGTATCGATTTGTAATCATTGAGTTGTAAATAAATAGAAGTGTGATGATCATCATTTTCTAGAGCATTGTCCCAAGTGAGGAATAAATACAAAAAGAGAGAAAGGCCATAAAAAAGAAGAAGTCCCCAAAAAAAAGAGAGAAAAAGAGAGAAGGGACAATGTTACTATACTTGCCACACTTGTTCTTCAAAGTAGCACCTTAATCTTCATGTTAGAGAGTCTCTTGTTTTGTCACTTTCATATACTACTGGGAATTTTTCATTATAGACCTTGGCTTGTATATTCCAACAATGGGCCTCCTCAAGTGCCCTAGGTCTTCATGAGCAAGCAAGTTGGATGCACGCCCACTAGTTTATTTTGTTCATCTTTTCATACATTTATAGCTCTAGTGCATCCGTTGCATGGCAATCCCTACTCCTTGCATTAACATCAATCGGTGGGCATCTCCATAGCCCATTGATTAGCTCGTTGATGTGAAACTTTCTCCCTTTTTGTCTTCTCCACATAACCCCCCTCATTATATTCTATTCCACCCATAGTGCTATGTCCATGGCTCGCGCTCATATATTGTGTGAAAGTTTATAGGTTTGAGATTACTAAAGTATGAAACAATTGCTTGGCTTGTCATCGGGGTTGTGCATGATGAGAGCATTCTTGTGTGACGAAAATGAAACATGACTAAACTATATGATTTTGTAGGGATGAACTTTCTTTGGCCATGTTATTTTGAGAAGACATAATTGCTTAGTTAGTATGCTTGAAGTATTATTATTTTTATGTCAATATGAACTTTTGTCTTGAATCTTTTGGATATGAATATTCGTACCACAATTAAGAAGAATTACATTAAAATTATGCCAAGTAGCACTCCGCATCAAAAATTCTATTTTTATCATTTACCTACTCGAGGACGAGCAGGAATTAAGCTTGGGGATGCTTGATACGTCTCCAACATATCTATAATTTTTGATTGCTCCATGCTATATTATCTACTTTTTTGGACATTATAGGGCTTTATTATCCACTTTTATATTATTTCTGGGACTAACCTATTAACCAGAGGCCCAGCCCATAATTGATGTTTTTTTTGCATGTTTTAGGGTTTCGAAGAAAAGGAATATCAAATGGAGTCCAAACGGAATGAAACCTTCGGGAACGCGATTTTCTCAACGAACAAGACCCAGGAGACTTGGACCCTACTTCAAGAAAAGAAAGAGTAGGCCACAAGGTAGGGGCGCACCTGCCTACCCTAGGCGCGCCCTCCACCCTCGTGGCCCCCCTGTTGCTCCACCGACGTACTCCTTCCTCCTATATATATCCACGTACCCCCAAACAATCAGATACGGAGCCAAAACCCTAATTCCGACGCCGTAACTTTCTTTATCCACAAGATCCCATCTTGGGGCCTGTTCCGAAGCTCCGCCGGAGGGGGAATCAATCACGGAGGGCTTCTACATCAACACCATAGCCTCTCCGATGAAGTGTGAGTAGTTTACCTCAGACCTACGGGTCCATAGTTAGTAGCTAGATGGCTTCTTCTCTCTTTTTGGATCTCAATACAATGTTCTCCCCCTCTCTTGTGGAGAACTATTCGATGTAATCTTCTTTTTGCAGTGTGTTTGTTGAGACCGATGAATTGTGGGTTTATGATCAAGTCTATCTATGAACAATATTTGAATCTTCTCTGGATTCTTTTATGTATGATTGGTTATCTTTGCAAGTCTCTTCGAAATATCAGTTTGGTTTGGCCTACTAGATTGATCTTTCTTGCAATGGGAGAAGTGCTTAGCTTTGGGTTCAATCTTGCGGTGTCCTTTCCTAGTGACAGTAGGGGCAGCAAGGCACATATTGTATTGTTGCCATCGAGGATAACAAGATGGGGTTTTCTTCATATTGCATGAGTCTATCCCTCTAATATCATGTCGTCTTGTTTAAGGTGTTACTCTATTTTTAACTTAATACTCTAGATGCTTGCTGGATAGCGGTGGATGAGTGGAGTAATAGTAGTAGATGCAGGCAGGAGTCGGTCTACTTGTCTCGGACGTGATGCCTATATACATGATCATACCTAGATATTCTCATAACTATGCTCAATTCTGTCAATTGCTCAACAGTAATTTTTTCACCCACCGTAGAATACTTATGCTCTCGAGAGAAGCCACTAGTGAAACCTATGGCCCCGGGGTCTATCTTTATCATATTGATATCCTACTACTTAGTTATTTCCTTTGCTATTTCCTTTGCCTTTATTTTACTTTGCATCTTTATCATAAAATACCAAAAATATTATCTTATCATATCTATCAGATCTCACTCTCGTAAGTGGCCTTATAGGGATTGACGACCCCTATTTGCGTTGGTTGCGAGGATTTATTTGTTTTGTGCAGGTACGAGGGACTCGCACATAGCCTCCTACTGGATTTATACCTTGGTTCTCAAAAACCGAGGGAAATACTTACGCTACTTTGCTGCATCATCCCTTCCTCTTCAAGGAAAACCAACGCAATGCTCAAGAGGTAGCACCGCCCACATTTGGCGCCCACCGTGTCTGAATGGGCTCAGAGGCCGTCGTGTCACGTCTGATTGAAGTTATTAGTCTACCCCTATCGACAACAGTGTAAATACGGTCGATAAGGATGTCAAGTGTCAGGGGTAGACAGTAATTTCCATCTCGCAAACACTTGCTTCGTGCATCCCACAAAGGATAGTGGGTGTTTAGCCGCTTCATTCAAAACTTGGGAGAATTGGCATTCAGATTTGCCCTGGGCCCTGGCAACTAAATCCAAAACCAATTTTTATTCGATTACGAATATCCACAGATAATTCTACATTTTGTTATTTATTTCTTCAAAACCACAACAAAGATTTATTCCACCTTTATATATGATTATGATTTAGAAATGCCGTGATCTTCGAATTCAGTAGGTTGGATACACTTTGAGTCAAACAGTTATTTCATCCAATACAATATGCTCACACGAAAAACAGTTCACCTTATGTCAATCATACAAGTACTAAGGATTACCTTGCCTAAAATTTTTGGATCATTACAACACATGGACAACATAGGGGGTCTTACAACATAATCCATTCAGAGACATGACACAACATGCCAGTACAATAATCTAATGACAATTTCAACTGCTATGTAAAGAAGAACTGGGATTACCCTGGGCTTGAAATAGCAGAAGCAGCAGGACCTCCTCCGTCTTCAAATGCAACATTCTTACTTACTCCAATTCTTGGGTTGCTTGCATAATGCATGCAGCTAATTGCATAATTTCCAGCCTCAAGATCGAGATTACCTCATTCATGGCAGCCACACTGTCAGTGTCAAAACCGGCGGATCTCGGGTAGGGGGTCCCGAACTGTGCGTCTAGGCTGGATGGTAACAGGAGGCAAGGGACACGAAGTTTTACCCAGGTTCGGGCCCTCTCGATGACGGTAAAACCCTACGTCCTACTTGATTAATATTGATGATATGGGTATTACAAGAGTAGATCTACCACGAGATCAGAGAGGCTAAACCCTAGAAGCTAGCCTATGGTATGATTGTTGTTCTGTATGTTGTCCTACGGACTAAAACCCTCTGGTTTATATAGACATCGGAGAGGGTTAGGGTTACACAAAGTCGGTTACAATGGTAGGAGATCTGCATATCCCTATCGCCAAGCTTGCCTTCCACGCCAAGGAAAGTCCCTTCCGGACACGAGACAAAATCTTCAATCTTGTATCTTCATAGTCCAGGAGTCCGTCTGAAGGTATAGTCCGGCTATCCGAACACCCCCTAATCCAGGACTCCCTCAGTAGCCCCCGAACCAGGCTTCAATGACGATGAGTCCGGCGCGCAGATTGTCTTCGGCATTGCAAGGCGGGTTCTCCCCCAAATTCTGTATACCTGTTGAATAAAGTTCGGTTTCTTGTAGATGTTGCGCTCCTTGGCTTCTACGCCCAATAATGGCCGCTTCCCACGTGTCAAACGAATATGAAAAGTCTGAGTGTTTTTACATTCACACCCCTAGCCGCGTAAATGAGCAGCCCTATTTAAGGGGACGAGGATTTAGATCCAAACAAAATCTTTTCCCTTCGCGAGTGTTCATCAGAGCGCATTCGACAAAGGTCCATTCCACCATGGCCAGCCATCGCAACTCCTCCTCTCGCCCTTCTAGCCCTCAGCCTGGGTATTGGGAGAGATTCTCCATCCAGCATAGCGAGCTAGTGACGCTCCAGACCAAGGGATTCCTCCCCCCAGCCTACATGGTCCCGGTTCGAGCCGGTCTTGCCATCTATAACGGCGGAAAGCAAGCGGAGAGTGCCCCCAATCCCTTCAAAGGAGAGCAGGTATGCCTTGTCCCTTATCTAATAAGGGGCTCGGGTTTCCAATCCATCCATTCCTCCGGGGGCTGGTGGAGTTCTACGGCCTCCATCTACACAATCTCATGCCAGCCTCCGTATTGCATATCGCGGGCTACGTAGCCCTCTGCGAGCTGTTTTTGGGCATCGAGGCTCATTTCGGGCTATGGAAAAGGTTATTCTGCCTTGTGCCCCGCTCTAAGGAGGGGTCAATGTATCAAGTGGGCGGAGCCGAAGTGTGGCGCATCGACGGGACCGGATATCTGTCCAGAACCCCAAAGAAGGCGTCCGAAGACTGGCCCTCGGAATGGTTCTATATAGAAGACGTCCCGCTGCCGGATCCTGTCCGGATCGGCCTCCTTGAATTCGACAGTGCTCCCTTAAAGAAGCGCCTAAGCTGGCGTCCACGGAGCCCTCAGAGGGAAAGTGACAGGAACATCATTTACCTGATGGGTCAAATAAGATTGTTATCCCATTCCGGACTAACCATGATCGGGGTTATGGCCGAATGCATCATGTGGGGGGTGCAGCCGCTTCAGTATAGAAGCCACCCCATGTGGGACTTCAACGGGGAGGACGACGCCACCCACTACGGCCATAAGGGGCCGGATTCAGCTGCCGCTCTACTAAAGATCTTGTCCACTTTGTATAAGGGAGAAGAGGAGGAATTTCTCCGCGTCAACCCACAGGGCGGATTCTCTATGCACAATCCCCCAAGCTGGGTAAGTGGTCGCATTTACTTGCCCATCCGTTTTGTATTCCCATTGTTAAATATTCAGTCTGATGACTTCAACGCAAGAACTGCGCCGGGCTGTTAAGGAAATAAGCAACCCTCCTCCACAATCCGAGGACCCAGGACGGTCCCTCGACCCGGCCTATCAAGAGGATCCGGACTTATCTGTGGAGCTGATTGATGGAGTGTTCCATCAATTGAGCAAGGACAACGCCTTGGTGGCCATTACGGCCGATTACCCAGGGCTAATTCCGGCCTCCTAGGTAACTGAGATCGAAGTCCCAGTATCCCGAATAGGCATCCGCCCTCTCGTGTTTTCAGTTTTCTGATTACAACCGAACTTTGCAGGGGAGGTTTTTGAGGCGGAAGGCCGAACCTGCGGCGACAAGCCAACGAGGGGCCGCAGGGCCCCGTGGGCAGAAAAGAAGTGCAGTCCGGACCGAGGCATCAGTGCAAAGGTATAGCGCGCCCCCTATCCCAGGTGTCATACCTTCGAGGCACATTGACACTCGTGCTCTCTTCAGGACAAAGAGACCTCGCCGGACTATATTCGGAGAGGCTGCCAATCGCGCCTCCACCAGGAAGGCTCCAAAGCCCGGTCCGGAGGCGGAGGCGAACGCAAGGCACGCGCCGAACGCTCCTCCGACGGAGGATGTGGACGGGTTGTCTGCCACCAACTCTGAGGTGGAGAGTGCCATGAACCACAGGCGTCGCCGGACAATTCTTCGCGACGCTTGTTTCTCCCAAGGGGCGTTAGATGCCTTCAATTCGGGAGATGCGTACCTCCGTGCCGCTCAAAATGGTCTAGCTAGAGCCACGGAGCAATATGTAAAAGACATACGGGTAAGAAAATTTTGGTAATTATATATATATGCCAGTAGCCCCTGAGACTTGAAACAGTTAGAATAACTGATTTAAGGATCATTTGTTATGCAGGTTCTTACAGAAAAGAATTCCCTACTGTCCAAGGAGCTAGAAGAGTGCAAAGCCCAACTTGAGGCCGCACTAGCCGCAGCAGGGGAGCCCAAGGAGGACCCCTCTAGTAATATACACTTCGAAAGATAAGTATTTTGCGAAGCACGACATGGGTGCGAATCTGACAAATGAAATTGCAGATGGCACCGGATTGAATCCGGAAAGGCAACACCTCCTACGCCAGCTAAAGGCTGGTGAGAAGGTGCTGACAAAGGTGAGGCGGGAGAAGAACGATCTCCAAGATGCCAACACTAAGCTGGGCGTCGAGCTGAAAGATGTTCGTGCCCAGCTGTCAGACTCCGTGAAGGAGAATCAGCGGCTTCGATGCGGCATATTTAGTAAGTTCTTGAGCGAACCTTTGAAAGAAAGTTCGGCGGGGAAGTCGACTAACAGAGCAATGTCTGTAGGTGTGCTAACAGGTCGTCCTGCAGAGGAGATGCCCAGTTCTACGGGTGACCTTCTTCCCGAGCTCTCGCAACTGCTCGATCGAGTTCGGCAGGCGATGCAAGGCGTCGCCCAGGCCCTGTGGCCATCCATCTCCATACCCGAAGGTCTTGGAGAGCTTGCGGAGATGCTAATGGGAGCACGGCGGCGCTTCCGATTGTCGAAGATCTCGGCCTGCCGTCAAGGCGCTAGGGAGGTCTGGGCATGGTGAAGACGCGGTACACAAAGGTTGACCCCAACCACATGGCCGAGGTCGGTCCTGTAGGGCCCGATGGGAAGGAAATCCCTGTAAGATTAGTATACGGCCAAGTAGAGTTGGCCGCAAAGTATTCCCAGCAGGACTGTAAATTAGACAGCCTGTTAGATGGTATTGAAGAGGAATACAATCAGTCAAAATGACTATGTAATGTAATTGACATTTATAATGCCTTCTAGTCGGATTGTAGATCATTTGTCATGGCCGACCTTTTCGCTTCAGCCTCGGGACCTGACGGTCCGGAGTGTGTCCGAATTCCCATGCGGTTATATAGGAACCGGGGAATGCATGGAGACCAGGCGTAGGGGTCATTAGTGCATGAACAGACAAGTGCCCGACTAGTTATGTTATATTACATGGTTATTAAGAAACATCTTCCAGGGAGAATAGTTCCGTTAGGGGTTCCTTTCCCTGGGAGGCATGCCCTAAGGTGCATGTCCGTGCTGTGAAAAGAAACACAGGAAAAAAATCTGGGGACATATAGATAAAAATAAAAAAAGATAATCTTTAGTTCACCGACCGAATATTCCCTTAAGAACACTAGCTTTCGGCTTCACCCAGTCTGAGGTACACGTCTGGCTGACCCGACAGTAACAATCGCAGAGGTGCTCCCTTTACCACCTAGCCGAACAATCGGGAACGTAGGGGTAAGCACAGGAGCCAGGCAACCCAGCTTGGCCAAAACTTAAGTCATATCGATGCATACAATGGTGAATAAAAGGTACATGCGGAAGTGTGACGCATGTGCTGGGCATGAAGCCCGTATAAATAAGCTTATGTTTAAAGAAGCCCCCAGGTTTAATGAGCGCGGATAGCGCGTCACTTTATGAGCCTTTAAAGGCTATAAGAGAGAGAGAGAGAGAGAGAGAGAGAGAGAGAGAGAGAGAGAGAGAGAGAGAGAGAGAGAGAGAGAGAGATAAGGAGAGAAATGTAAGACAAAAAGTATATAAAAAATGGACAGAGTAAGGAGACGAACACGGGATCCGGCGCTAGGCATAGAATCTTCGGAGACGGGCTGCGTTCCATGGGTTCGGCTCGAGTCGGTTATCTGATGCATTTCGCAGGCGGTACGCTCCACCAGTCAGGACTTGGTCAATTATGAAGGGACCTTCCCACTTGGGCTTGAGTTTGTCCTTTTTCTTGTCTGGCAGGTGTAGAACTAATTCGCCAACGTTGTAATTTTTGGCCCATACTTCTCTGCTTTGGTATCTTCGAGCCTGCTGTTGATAGAATGCGGAACGGGCTTTTGCCACGTCACGCTCCTCCTCCAATGCGTCCAAACTGTCCTGCCGATCGAGCTCGGCTTCTCTTTCTTCGTACATGCGCACTCGAGGTGAGTCATGAATTATATCGCAAGGCAAAACTGCCTCTGCGCCGTACACCATAAAGAATGGTGTGTATCTGGTGGTGCGATTCGGCGTGGTCCGTAGCCCCCAGAGTACGGAGTCGAGATCCTCTACCCAGTGCGTGTTAGATTCCTTGAGGGACTGCACTAATCTGGGTTTAATGTCGCTCATTATAAGACCATTTGCACGTTCAACCTGGCCGTTAGTTTGTGGGTGATAGACGGAAGCATAATCGAGCTTGATGCCCATGTTTTTGCACCAGAGTTTTACCTCGTCTGCCGTAAAGTTCGTGCCGTTATCAGTGATGATGTTGTGGGGGACGCCGTAACGGTGTACAACCTCGGATATAAAGTCTATCACAGGTCCGGATTCGGCCGTCTTAACAGGCTTGGCTTCTATCCATTTGGTGAACTTATCCACCATGACCAGTAAGTATTTTTGCTTGTGGGTTCCGCCTTTAAGGGGTCCAACCATATCAAGCCCCCAGACCGCGAAGGGCCAAGTGATGGGGATAGTTTGGAGGGCGGTGGGTGGCATATGGCTTTGGTTTGCAAAGAGCTAGCAACCGGTGCATCGCTGGACTAATTCCTGGGCGTCTGCCCGGGCCGTCGGCCAGTAAAAGCCTGTGCGGAAGCCTTGCTCACAAGGGACCGAGCTGCAGCGTGATGATCGCCGAGTCCGGCATGAATTTCAGCCAGGAGGTTCCGCCCTTCCTCTTCGGAGATGCACCTTTGAAGGACTCTGGTAGTGCTTTTCTTATAAAGCTCTCCCTCATGGACTTTGTAGGCTTTGGATCGCCGCACTATGCAGCATGCTTCGTTTTGGTCCTCGGGGAGTTCCTGCCTAATAAGGTAGGTGAGGAATGGTTCTGTCCACGGGGCGATGACGACCATTATTACGTGGGCTGAAGGTGTTATTTCATTGGCAGAGCCGCCGATTGTGTCAGAATGTTTGGTGCCGGGCAGTGCGGCTAGGTCCGGGCTGTTGTTATGCGGCTCCCCTTCCCATACTACGGATGGCTTGAACAGCCTTTCCAAGAATATGTAGGGGGGACTACATCACGTTTTGCGCCGATGCGTGCCAGGACATCTGCCGCCTGATTATTTTCCCGGGCTATGTGGTGAAATTCAATCCCTTCGAACCGAGCTGACATTTTTAGGACAGCGTTGCGGTAAGCTGCCATCTTTGGATCCTTGGCGTCGAAGTCTCCATTTATTTGGGGTATTGCGAGGTTCGAGTCCCCGCGCACCTCTAGGCGTTGAATGCCCATGGATACTGCCATCCGGAGACCATGTAAAAGGGCCTCATATTCGGCTGCATTGTTGGAGTCTGTGTACATAATCTGGAGTACGTATTGAACTGTGTCTCTTGTGGGGGACGTCAAAACGACGCCAGCCCCCAGTCGAGCCAACATCTTGGAGTCGTCGAAATACATGATCCAATTTGAATATGTGCCGTACTCTTTAGGGAGTTTGGCCTCCGTCCATTCTGCGATGAAGTCAGCCAAGACTTGCAACTTGATGGCTCACCGTGGCTTATAAGTTATGTCAAATGGGAGGAGCTCAATGGCGCATTTTGCAATCCGGCCCGTTGCGTCACGATTATTTATAATATCGTTAAGTGGTACTTCCGAGGCTACTGTTATTGAACACTCTTGAAAGTAGTGTCGTAGCTTCCGGGATGCCATGAATACCGCATATGCAATCTTTTGATAATGCGGGTACCGTGCTTTGCAGGGAGTGAGGATAGTGGACACATAATAGACCGGCTTTTGAAGGGGAATTTGTGTCCGTCCATTTCTCGTTCGACGACGAGCACTGCGCTTACAACCTGATGTGTTGCTGCAATGTACAATAGCATTGGTTCGCCAATGTTTGGCGTGGCTAGGACTGGATTTGTTGCCAATATGGCTTTTATTTCTTCGAGTCCGGCCGTGGCTGCATCCGTCCATTCGAAGTGTTCTGTGCGCCAAAGGAGGCGGTAAAGGGGTAGGGCCTTTTCTCCCAAGCAGGAGATAAAGCGGCTGAGAGCCGCCACGCATCCGGTTAACTTTTGTATTTGTTTGAGGTCCTTTGGGATATCCAGCTGCGACAGAGCTCGGATGTTGGCTGGATTTGCTTCAATTCCTCTACCGGATACAATGAAGCCCAAGAGCTTTCCGGCTGGAACGCCGAAAATGCATTTTTCCGGGTTGAGCTTGATGTCGTATGTTCGGAGGTTGTCGAATGTGAGCCTCAAGTCGTCTACTAGAGATTCGACATGTCTTGTTTTGATGACCACATCATCTACATATGCCTCCACTGTTTTGCCAGATATGTCTGAATCATGCGCTGATATGTTGCGCCGGCATTTTTGAGCCCGAAGGGCATTGTGATGAAGCAGAATTGGCCGTATGGTGTGATGGATGTCGTTACGGCTTGGTCTGATTCTGCCATCTTGATTTGATGGTAGCCGGAATATGCGTCGAGGAAACACAACGAATCGTGTCCTGCGGTAGCGTCGATGATTTGATCGATGCGGGGGAGGGGGAAGGAATCCTTTGGGCAAGCCTTGTTAAGGTCTTTAAAATCAACGCACAGGCGCCAGGATTTGTCCTTCTTTGGTACCATCACCAGGTTTGCTAGCCAGTCCGGATGTTTTATATCCCTGATGAATCCGGCCTCCAATAGCTTTGCTAGCTCCTCTCCCATGGCATGTCTCTTAGGTTCGGAAAAACTCCGAAGAGCCTGTTTGACAGGTTTGAATCCTGTTTGGATATTTAAGCTGTGCTCGTCCAGCCTGCGTGGGATTCCTGGCATGTCTGAAGGGTGCCAGGCGAAAATGTCCCAGTTCTCTCGTAGGAACTTTCGCAGTGCAGCGTCTACATCAGGGTCTTACTGTGCCCCGATGGAAGTTGTTTTATTGGGGTCCTTTGGATGCGCTTGGAATTTGACTATTTCGTTCGCCGGTTTAAAGGAGGTGAACTTGGATCTTTTGTCAAGTATCACATCGTCCCTATTCACCATAGAGCGCAGCGCAGTCAGTTCCTCAGCCGCTAGGGCTTCGGATAGTGCCTCGAGGGCCAGTGCGGCTGTCTTGTTTTCGGCGCGGAGTGCTATGTCCGGATCACTAGTGAGAGTGATGATCCCGTTGGGCCTGGGCATCTTGAGCTTCATGTACCCATAATGGGGTATTGCTTGGAAGATTGTAAACGCTTCCCACCCTAGCAGAGCGTGATAACCGCTGCTAAACGGAGGCACATGGAACATGACCTCTTCGGACCTGTAATTATCTGGCGTGCCGAGCACCACATCTAGTGTGATTTTTCCTGTACAGCGCGCTTCCCGACTGGGGATTATTCCTCTAAAGGTTGTGCTGCTTCGCTCAATGCGGTTCCAATCTATTTCCATTTTTGAAGGGTTTCCTCATAAATGAGGTTCAATCCGCTGCCATCGTCCATGAGTACCTTGGTAAGACGAAAGTCGTCCACTATTGGACTGAGGACCAATGCGGCTGGTGCTCGGGCTGTTCGGAATTTAGGTTCATCACTGGCGTTAAAGGTAATAGCCGTGTCACTCCATGGGTTTATTGTTGCTACTTGGTAGACTTCGGCAAGGCTGCGGAGTGTCCTTTTTCACATATTATTTGATGCGAAAGTCTCGAAGACTGTTAATACCGTATTGGTGTCTCTGGGGTGGCTTTCTGTGGCCTCCGGAATTAGGAGATTTTCGCCAATTTTGGCCACCTGCCGAAGTATCCAACATGCTCTAAGGTTGTGAGTTGGTGTGGCGTCCTCCGTACCGTGAATTTTACAGGGTCCATTAAGCCATCCTTCCAATACGGTTCCATGCCCTGTAGAGGGTTTTTGCTTTTTGGTGTTTGACCCGGGTGTCTGGCGATGATGCACCCATTTATTTCGGACTGGGTTTGTATTCAGGGCCGGATCGTCCCAAAATTTTATTTCGGTTTTCCAGGCGCTTTCCATCGCACAGTACTTTCATACTATGGACGCCAAGTCAGCGAAGCGTGTAATATCACAGCGACTTATGGCGTTGAGGATTCCCTTGTCCGTGCAATTACTGCAGAAGAATGAAATCGCGTCTTCCTTGCGGCAGTCCTTTATCCTGTTCATAACCAGGAGGAATCTGGCCCAGTAATGATGTACTGTTTCTTCGGGCTCTTGCCTAATTTGGGATAGATCACTAATGTTCGGGTGGGTGGGTGGAATTAAATCCGAAGCCTCACCCCATCTGAGGCTCAAAGGCCGAGGAATTTCCGAACTCGAAAATTTGGATTCCTGGATGTTGTCCAATGAATCCAGTCCATCGCCTAGCTCTAAGTTCAGGTCTTCAGTGATATCCTCCCCTCCGCGGGTATCCGGCTTGGAGGGATCGGGAATCCGGACGTAACGAGTCCTTAAGATAGATGAAGGGTCACCGCACTGTCCCTCTACCACGACAATGTGATGGGTGACTTGGGGAGAGTTAATCTCTCTCAGATCGGGTTTAGGCCCAATCTGGTCGTAATCCGTAGTGACTCCTAGGGCGGCGATGCGATCCAAGAGCTCGTTTATGGAGGAGAGCTCCATTGGATCCAACTGCTCGGCGAGTTCCGAGCTGACATGAAGATTGTTTTCGATGGCTCGAGAGGTCATCGTCGGTGCAGAAGCCGAACAGGCCGTCATAAGAAAACCACCTAGCCGGAGGGTTTGGCCGACAGCCAAAACTCCCTTAGCAACGGTGCCGTCTTTAAAGACGGGGCGAGGCATCCTTCCTGATGGCGACGACACAGAGGAACTCTCAATGAAAGCACCGATGTCGGTGCCAAAACCGGCGGATCTCGGGTAGGGGGTCCCGAACTGTGCGTCTAGGCCGGATGGTAACAGGAGTCAAGGGACACAAAGTTTTACCCAGGTTCGGGCCCTCTTGATGGAGGTAAAACCCTACGTCCTACTTGATTAATATTGATGATATGGGTATTACAAGAGTAGATCTACCACAAGATCAGAGAGGCTAAACCCTAGAAGCTAGCCTATGGTATGATTGTTGTTCTGTATGTTGTCCTATGGACTAAAACCCTCCGGTTTATATAGACACCGGAGAGGGTTAGGGTTACACAAAGTCGGTTACAATGGTAGGAGATCTGCATATCCGTATCGCCAAGCTTGCCTTCCACGCCAAGGAAAGTCCCTTCCGGACACGAGACGAAGTCTTCAATCTTGTATCTTCATAGTCCAGGAGTCCGGCTGAAGGTATAGTCCGGCTATCCGAACACCCCCTAATCCAGGACTCCCTCACACACCATCTCTTCCTGCCTCTAGTAGAGCCTCAAGAACTACAATATATGTGCTCAGACTGCTCTCCGGCGATGTTGCCTCTGAACTGCTACCATCTGGTAACATGGATGGCGCACTGCTTCCAAAAATAGATTCTGGGGTTGTACATTGTGTCCTAGTGTGAACGGCATCCTGAAAGGTTTCCGCTGGACATAAGTAAGAGATAGTTATCGCATGATCCAGGCAGTAAGCTTACATGGTAAACGACATACGAATTATTGCCGAGCATGGCAAGCTATATTTAAATGGTTCGAAGCAGCATCAGCCGAAAAGAAATTAAAATGGTAAGATGAAACTAGGGATGTAAGTGGCAAATAAACAACATTTGCCAGTCCCATCTAGTTAGTTTTTGCTAGCTCCCTGGTTCATTTTCCTCAAAAAGCAAAAACTCTTTTGAACTATCATACCACTAGAGGACCCAGTTGACATCTCTAGTTGAAAGGGAGTGTACCACCGCTATATTTAAGTTGCCAAGGCATCTAAGCAGTTGAAATAATCTGAGAAAGCACTTAACAGTGTGGCCTCATATAAACTACAAAGATAGTCTTGTGATGAAGTTCAGAGGAAAAGTTAAGGACTCAAATGAACTAGGCATGCATTTCTTTATGATAGTACAACAGTCACTTCTGACATATTGGCCAACTCAGGTATAGCGTAACAAGTAACAAACAAGCATTCGAATGAAGCAATACAGCAAAGCAGACAAATGAACTATTTGTTATTCCTTAGGATTATAGGTTGAGGGCACAAGCCAACAAAGCAGCCCACACGCATTACATTTCACATGTACTAAAACACATTGGCTTACCATATGTTGCTGTGAAGCCTCACTGCTGTTGCAATGTTCTTTGAAGATATCGTCAGCATCCTGTGGTTGCAAATCTACTTGTTGTAGTTTATTCTGCACCCTCTATTTAGGTAATTTTAATCGCATGCACTGGTTCAAATTGATCATCAATGGTTCATCTAAACTAATGAAAGAAGGGTGTGTGCATACACGACAATGTATCTACTTCCCTCTATTTTTATGCTTGTTCGAGGTGCCAACCCCAAAAGAACAAATATTTTGCTTGATGGGGTTGGCAGCTCCATAATTAATAGAAGCATCAAATTAGTCATGCAACTTGGGAAGATCAAGAACACACAAAAAAAGTAATGAGCAGAGGCTCGTAGTAGTGATGTAATAGCTAGCATCAGAAAATGTAGGGTAAAACGAACAGAAACCAGCAGAACCACATGCTAGTTTGCTGATGTGTAATTAAGCATAGAGAACATGAAGCAGTCTGATGGAACCAACAGGTGGCATCAGAACAACGCCATTATCATAAATATAGCATGCAAGAAGTAAAATAGTAGGCAGTGATATCTAGGAAGTATAGTAATACTTAGGACAAAACTAAAGTATATTAACTATATCTACGCTGGTATGTAATTTAGCACATGTAACATGTTCACTGCCATAAGTATGGCCCTACAGGTGCAAGCAGAATAACACGTCTCATGAAAAACTGAATGCCGCCCTGAAGAAATTCAAAGGTGCGGTGCTTATGCTAAGAAAGTGAACGTAGGCGCCGGCCGTTGGATAATAGTACCTGATTCTCGGTGGCATATGGGTATTGTTGGCATACTTGATAGCTAAGGATCGTCGATGGTGCTCGTGTTGCGGTTGAGTTTGGGCCGGCTGTCGCCGTCACTGAAGCGGCTCTGTTGCTATGGTTGCGGCGCCTGTCGACATATAAGAAAGCTCATCTATGGTAAGTGAACAGTTGCACGATAAAGAGAAAAACCGAAGGAGTACAGATCGAAATAACCCGATGAGGTTGTGGCGTCGGTAAAGCAGGGCCGGTGGAGTTGAATATGGCGTCTGTGGAGCGGGCCCGGTGCAGTGGACAAAGGCTTCGACGGGCGCGTTGTACAATGCTTTCGGTGAGGCGGATCTGTTGTGGCGGACGAGGGCTTGTATGAAGGGCCAGCGAAGGGACGGACGAGGGATTCAGTGAAGGGCCTACACTGTGGTGGACGAGGGCGCCGGTTAAGCAGATCCGGTGCGGTGGACCATGATGGCGGTCAAGGAGATCTGGAGCAGTGTACAAGCCAGTCACTGAAGCGACTCAGATGAAGTGGTGAGTTGGCAGTTGGGGATTCCAAGGTGCGGAAGGTAGATCCATCGGGGTGTGAGGTCCACCGCTGCGGCGGAGGACTAGACTCCGCAGCTTGCCATGGTTGGGGGGAGGTCGGGGAGGGGTTCTGGGGAAGAATGTTGGGGGCAAAGAGGGGAAAACAATGGAGTTACCAAAGCAGCCCTTTTCCGTTCATGTGGCAGGGGTAAAACAGGAATATCGCAGGGCTAAACTTTCGGGCGCGAGATATTTCGATGTGAGCGGGAAGTTTGAAAGCTTTTGGCGCCTGAAATTATATTCTGCTCTTGTACAGCCAACTATGATATCATGGCCGAGAATTTGTTTTTTTTGCACGCAAAAAAGTGCAAGTTTTGAAAATCAATGTATCCAACTCGAAACTTAGATTGTCCATTCAATTCAAATATGGATCATTGAGCTACTACAAGCAAATACCATCATATGGTCCAATTCAAATTAAATTCCAAATGTGTTTATCCTAAATATGATGACAAAAGCAAAAAATGTGTGTGTATGAATAAAGTGGATGGTTATAAAGTTTGAACATGCCCGTATGTGTATATCTCTAGGTTTGATATATGAATTTGAAATCATGAAATCCCGGCTTAAAAATGTACCTCTGTTTAAATGAATTACAAAAGCTAATGATGGAGTCGAATTCCAAAATTCCAATCTTAGGTTTGTAATTCTGGTACATCAAAGTATATCACGCATGTTCCAAAGTATCGTTATCTCATAGTACAAACTGTGAAACAAATTGGTCAACCTTGAGTGCACACACTATTGACCATGTATATCTCAATTACGCTAAAGTCCCTCAA
>NC_041384.1:476899274-476933346 GCF_002162155.2 Triticum dicoccoides | reverse complement strand
TGTTCTCTCCCTGAAACACAAACACACGAGCACATTAACACCCCTCTCTCTTCTAAAGTCCGGACCCCAATATAGGTCTCTATCACTTTGTCTCTTGGGCATGCACACATCTCTTCCCCCACTCTCTAGCTAGGTCTCCCGGCATCTCTCTTTCCCAAGCAGACGCACTATGTAGAGTGTATCTTTCCCATACACACAAAACATCGCCCCAAATGTCTATCTCCCTAGTTATGTGATTCTCGCACACTCACCTCTCACACCGCCCCCACTGCAAAACAAGCACACTTTGTCTCCTTGTGCACCACTCTCCTCTTTCTATCTCTCCCACTTGCAGACCCGCCCCAGCTCCTCCTTGTATACATATATGTCGTGACTCTTTCCATAGCTCCCTAATGTATCATCCTTCTCGATCTCACACATTGTTCTCTACACCATCTATACTAGATCTCTCATGAAGTCCCTATCACGCACACACGATGACTCGCTTCCCTTGTGTCTCCATACATAGGTGAATTTCAAACAACATCAACATTGTCTCCCTATCTATACGCCATTTATGGACACAAACGCCCCCTCTCTTCCTCTCTCCTTGTCGCTAGCTCTCTCTCTCGCTCGCTCGCTCTCACACCCCTCTCCCACACACAATCGATGTCTCTTTTTAGCGACCAGACCTCAAACGGTCTGATCTCTGTGCTCAGGTGTCATCCCTGGATCAGTAATGCTTACACCACACAGTACTCGGAGGATTTATAACAGAGTAGCAATCACACACTTATTACATCGATTGTCTTAATAGAGAACTTATTACAATAAATATGGCTTAAGGCCATCTAATAACTATAACAGCGGAAAGCTTGGAAGACAAGTGAGTCCATCAACTCCAACGGCATCACTGAGTATAGAACCACGACCTAAAACTCCTTAATCGTCTTCTGAAAAGTCTGCAACATTAATGTTGCAGCCTGAAACGGGTCAGCACATGGAATATGTTGGCAAAGTAACACATAGAGAGTAATGGAATGAAATAGCTATACTATATGCATATTTGGCTGGTGGAAAGCTCTATGGTTACAGTTTTGCATAAAGCCAATTTTTCCCTACTACAAAGGAATAAATTTTATTTAACTATCATGGTGGTTGTTAAACATTGAGAATGGTTGACAGCATTCTCAATCCCAATTAAGCATCATCATTAAAAAAAACCCAACAAAATTAATTTTTAGAGTAACATGTTGAGATTCACATGATAATCCAAGTACTAGTTACTCAAGCTGTCCATAACCGGGGACACGGCTAACCATGATTAGTTTATATACTCTGCAGAGGTTTGCGCACTTTTCCCCACAAGACTCGATCGCCTCCGTTTGTTTTCTCGCACTACATGGTGTTTGAGAAGACGGATGACCGAGACATAGTCTTTCAGAAGCGCTGGCACCTTACGATGGATAGACCGTTACACCTACTTTCCCCTACATCTGCTAGTCTATCCTGTAAGAGTTCGCACGACTTAATCAACTATGCTAGAACCCATAATAGCTTGTGGCTGCACACGGAAGTTTCTAGTATGAAAAATCTCATGATCCCTTTGGGCCTGGGTGGCGGTCCATAAAGAAAAACACGCAATCCTGGAGTACCAGGTACCTCAATCCACCCAGATGTGTGTTTAAGTTGCCACCTTAGATAAACCCTTAATTAACAAACTCACATCTGTCATGGATACCACTCACCCAATCCATGTCTACTAGCATAGCATGGCATAATGGCAAACGTAGAAGTAACTCCCAAAGGTTTGATAATATAACAGGTAATAGGTACTACCTCAACTACTTCCCATCCCACAATTTAATTAGATCCTAATCATGCAATGTTTGAGGATTGATCTAATGCAATAAAACTGGGTAGTAGGAGGTATGATCAAAGTGTTACTTGCCTTGCTGATGATCCGCGAAACCTAGAGATTTGAAGTAACAGGCGGCGCACTCCAGTTATTCTATCGCAGACAAACAAACAAGCATACAATAAGTATTCATATAACACACAGGTAAATCTCAAATAAGAGATCTAACCAGAAGGTTCAACTTAAGAACTCCGGTTGGTAAAAAGAATCAAATCAAACGAAGCAACGAAAGTCAAACGGCAAAAGAAACAAGCTTTGTTTACTATTATGGATCTAGGGCAATTTTTAAAGTGGCAAAAACTTTTTAAAGTTGGTTAAACGGTTAGAGGGTTTCGAGACGAAACTCCAGGCGCTTGAATCGCCTGATTCCGATAAACGAGCGAAAAGTTATACTAAAACGAAAATCGGATCATGAATCGCGATCAGAAAAATCGCGGATTTAATCTAAGAAAAATAAAAACGACGAACGTTCGCTAGAACGAACGAACGGACGAACGCTCGCTATTTAAATAAATCGGAAAACCGATCTATTTAAAAAAACCAAAACTAAAAAAACCGCGACTTTAAAAAAACGGCGGCGAAAACGAGGTTGACCTGGGTCCGGCGGTGGCAGCGGCGGCGGCTCTTATTTCGGGCGCGGTAGGCTGGGGCGGCTCGGGGCGGCGGTATTTAAAGGCTGCCCCCGAGCGGAGTCCCGCTCGGGTATGGCCCGAAGTCGGTTCGCGTTTTTTTAATTATTCCACGCAGAAAAACAAATAAAAGAAATACTAAATGGACTCCAAAAATCCCGAAATAAATTTTCCCGGGCTTCTAAAATCAAGCCGCACAAGGTGAACATTTATTTTGGGCCCAAATGCAATTGTGAAAAACGCACATTTTTCCTAAATTCAAATAAAATACCAAAAATTCCGAAATAAAATCTTATTTGATTTTATTATTAAATCCTCAATATTTCTTTATTTTGGGAAAGTCATTTTATTCCCTCTCTCATATTTTTGTAATAGAAATAATTGATGATAAAATAATTAAAATCAAATGATCCTATCTTCAAAATTTGAGAAAACTCAAATATGAAAATAATGAATTCCCCAACTCTCTCCGTGGGTCCTTGAGTTGCGTAGAAATTTCTAGGATCAAACCAAAAGCAAATAAAATATGATATGCATTGATGATCTAATGTATAACATTCCAAATTGAAAATTTGGAATGTTACAAACCTACCCCCCTTAAGATGAATCTCGCCCTCGAGATTTGGGTTGGCTAGAAAATAGGTGAGGGTGGTCCTTGAGCAAATCTTCCTCTCGCTCCCAGGTGGCTTCATCCTCTATGTGGTGGCTCCACTGAACCTTGCAAAACTTGATAACCTTGCTGCGGGTGACTCGACTGGCATACTCTAGAATCTTAACTGGTTTCTCCTCATAGGTCAATCACTCTCCAACCGAATTGCTTCCAATGGCACTGTGTCTCTCAATGGTATGTCAGCCATCTCCGCGTGGCACTTCTTCAACTGAGAAATGTGGAACACATCATGAACTCCTGACAATCCTTCAGGCAATTCCAACTTGTAGGCCACTTCTCCCATACGTTCCAATACTCGGTATGGTCCTACAAATCGTGGCGCTAACTTTCCCTTAACACCAAAGTGCTTTGTTCCCGAAGTGGAGATACTCAAAGATAAGCTCTATCTCCAACTTCGTAAACTGTCTCCTTGCGTTTAGAATCTTCATAACTTTTCTGTCTGGATTGAGCTACCTTGAGCCTATCGCGAATCAATTTCACCTTCTGTTCAGACTCCTTAATCAAGTCAGGTCCAAACAACTGGCGGTCTCCAACTTCATCCCACGACAACGGTGTCCCGCACCTTCTTCCATACAAGGCTTCGAAAGGGGCCATCTTTAAACTGGATTGATAGCTGTTGTTGTAAGAGAATTCGGCATATGGCAAATTGTCGTCCCAACTAGATCCATAATCTAGCGCACAAGCTCTCAGCATGTCCTCCAAAATCTGATTGACTCTCTCGGACTGTCCATCTGTCTGTGGATGAAAAGTTGTGCTGAACTCTAGTCTGGTTCCCAAAGTTTCATGCAACTGATTCCAGAACTTTGAGGTAAATTGGGTTCCTCTATCTGATACTATGCTCCTTCGAACTCCATGCAGACAAACGATTCTGGTCATATATATCTTTGCCAACTTTGCACTGGTGTAAGTGGTCTTTACTGGGATGAAATGAGCTACTTTTGTCAACTGATCGACTACAACCCAAATCGAGTCATAGCCTGAACGAGTCCTGGGTAATCCCGTGATAAAATCCATGCCTAACTTATCCCACTTCCATTCGGGTTTCGACAATGGCTGTAGCAATCCCGCTGGCTTCTGATGCTCTGCCTTTACTCTTTGACATACATCACAAACTGCTACATACTCCGCAATATCCTTCTTCATTCCGGTCCACCAAAAAATATCCTTCAAATCCAAATACATCTTGGTGTTTCCTGGGTGAATCAAATATGGTGAATCGTGTGCCTCTTGCAGAATCAACCTCCTGATCTCCGGGTCATTGGGCACATAAACACGGTCTTCAAACCATAGGGTGTCGTGCTCATCCTCATGAAATCTCTTAGCTTTTCCTTCGCTGATTTTCTCCTTTATAGAGGCAATCTCCTTGTCAGTCTTTTGAGCTTCTCTGATTCTATCCATCAAAGTTGACCAAATCTCCAATGCTGCTACATAGCCTCTCGGAACTATTTCCAAACATAGTTCATGAAGATTTTCAGCTAACTCCCTTGGTATTTCTCCCGTCATTAGTGTATTACATGGCTTTTGCGACTCAATGCGTCAGCTACTACATTAGCCTTTCCGGGATGGTAATGCAATCTCATATCATAATCCTTGATGAGCTCCAACCATCTCCTTTGTCTGAGGTTTAACTCCTTCTGTGTGAAAATGTATTTCAAACTCTTGTGATTCGTGTACACCTCACAATGATTTCCAATGAGGAAATGTCTCCATGTTTTCAATGCATGCACTACGGTTGCTAACTCCAAATCATGTGTAGCATAATTCAACTCATGAGGCTTAAGCTGTCTTGAGGCATATGAAACAACTCTCCCTTCCTGCATAAGCACCGCTCCAAGTCCTCGACGTGAAGCATCGCAATACACCTCATAGTCCTTGGTCTGGTCTGGCAAAATCAACACTGGTGAAGTAACTAAGCGTTTCTTCAACTCCTGGAAACTAGCCTCACATTCCTCGGTCCATTTGAACTTGGTATCCTTCTTTAATAACTCTGTCATAGGCTTCGCAATCTTTGAGAAATTCTCAATAAATCTTCGGTAGTATCCTGCAAGTCCAAGAAAACTCCGGATCTCTCCAACTGTTGTTGGCGCTTCCCAATTTGTCACAGCGTCAACCTTAGTGGGATCTACTGATATACCTTCTCCGGATATAACGTGTCCGAGGAATCCTACTTCCTTCAACCAAAACTCACATTTGCTGAACTTGGCATACAACTGATGTTTTCTAAGCTTCTCAAGTACCAGTCGCAAATGTTCCTTATGCTCCTCCTCATTCTTCGAGTAAACCAGAATATCATCAATGAACATCACGATGAACTTATCCAAGAACTCCATAAACACTTTGTTCATCATGTTCATAAAATAGGCAGGTGCGTTAGTCAGACCAAATGACATAACGGCATACTCGTACAGCCCATACCTGGTGGTAAAAGCTGTCTTAGGTATATCCTGTTCTTGAATCTTCAACTGGTGGTATCCTGATCGCAGATCGATCTTGGAAAATACCTTAGCTCCTTGCAATCGATCAAACAGATCATTGATCATTGGTAGTGGGTACTTGTTCTTGATGGTTACTTCATTCAATCCTCGATAATCAACAACCATCCTTAACGATCCATCCTTTTTCTCCACTAGAAGTACTGGCGATCCCCAAGGCGAAGAACTTGGGAGAATATATCCCTTATCCAGTAACTCCTTAGTCTGCTTCTTAATTTCCACCAAATCCTTTGCAGGCATCCTGTATGGTCTCTTCGATATTGGCCTTGTGCCTGGCAATAGCTCAATCAAAAACTCAATATCTCTATCCGGTGGCATGCCTGGCAACTCTTCTGGAAATACTTCAGGGAAAACCCTGATCACTGGTACTTCCTCCTGCACAACTCCTGTTAAACAATTTACTTGAGTCCCTTTTGGCATATGCCGGGATACATACTTGATCCTTCTCCCTTCTGGGGTAGTAAGCAAAACTGTCTTACTGGCGCAATCAATGTTTCCTCCGTACATTGACAGCCAATCCATACCCAGAATTACATCCAAACCTTGTGATTCCAAAATGATTAAATCCGAGGGAAACACATGCCTACCTATACTCAATGGCACTTTAAACACATCCTTGACTAGCCATATACTCCGCTCCTGGTGAGCTTACTAGCATAGGTGTTATAAGAACCTTAGTGAGCAGGTTATACTTATCCACAAATCCCCTTGATATGTATGAATGCGATGCACCAGTATCAAAAAGAACGAGTGCAGTAAATGACTTAACCAAAAACTTACCGATTATGGCATCCGGCTGCTCTTTAACCTCCTCCACGTTAACGTGGTTCACCTGTCCCCTATTGAAAGGGTTCGGCTTCTTCCCAAAGCTTCCATTTCCATTCTAGCCTTCAGGACATTCATTGGCATAATGTCCAGTCTTCTAGCACTTAAAGCAAGTGACTTGGCTCAGGTCCTTCTTGGCTGGGGTTGATGGGTTGGTGCGATTCTGGCTGTTGCTTCCTCCATTGCCATTACCATTCTTGGTGCCGTTGTGATTGTGCGAGCTACCTCCTCCACGGGTATGCTGAAAATGTCCTCCTGATCTAGGGGTAAAACGTGGCTTCTGCTGGGCTCCAGAATTGTACTTCCCTTGTCCATACTTCCTCGTGCGGTTCTCAATTTGTTGCTGCTTGCCTTCAATCATAAGAGCATGGTCTACCAACTCCTGGTAGTTGTTGAAGGTTACTACCATCAACTGCATGCTCAACTCATCATTCAGTCCTTCCAGAAACTTCTCCTGCTTAGCTGCATCCGTAGCAACGTCATCTGGGGCATAACATGCTAATTTACTAAAGTCCTCCACATACTGGCCAACTGTCCGTCCTCCTTGGCGCAAGTTGCGAAACTCACGCTTCTTCATGGCCATAGCTCCTGTTGAAACATGGGAAGTTCGAAAAGCCTGCTGAAATTGGTCCCATGTGACAGTGTCGACAGGGAATGTGGCTGTGAAATTCTCCCACCATGATGCTGCGGGTCCTTCAAGCTGATGTGCGGCAAACTTCACCTTCTCCGCATCTGTGCATCCTGCTGTGGTCAACTCTCTAGTTGTCTTGCGGAGCCAATCATCTGCTACTATCGACTCGGTGCTACTGGAAAACATCGGCGGATTCAACCTAAGAAAACGGGCTAAGTGATCAACAGGTGGTGGTGGTGGTGGGTTGTTGTTGTTGTTCCCTTGATTCTGATTCTGGACTAGCAACTGCATCAATGTGTTCTACTGCTGGATCAACTGGGTGAGCTCCGGTGGAAAGGTAAATCTGGGGTCACATCTTGGAGGCATCTGAGGGTTTAGAAAACATGAGATTTAAGAATAGAGGAGGTCTAAAGAGAAAACAGTACCCATATGCACATGAGGCAAAAACAAACAATTCACTTCATTCAATCAAACAAGGGAATACAATCGATCTAACTATCGCAAAAGTGCTCGGACTACTGTATTTACATGGTGGACTACTACTGCTGGTGAGGTGGTCTACTAGAAATATTCTTCGGTTGCAGACTCCATGATATCTGCTCCGGCTTCATCAACATAGTCATCATCGCTATCATCTGGGTCCGAATCGGTGTCGTCGATGATGATGTAGTCTTCCGGGCGAATCTCCTTGGGTTCTTCGTCTTCATCTACTGGTGTAGGGCCTCCCATAAATATTCCGATCTTCTTGATCAGATCGTCATTCTTCTCCACCAATACTTCAATTTCCTCTTCATAATCTTCACGTGTAGCCTTAAGTTCTTCCTTCAGTTCCTTGATTCTTGTCCTTGCCTTCTTCAGGTCTATCATGTCGGCGCACATCTGGTTCTCCTGTCGTCGAATGTGCTGGTTTAATTCCTGGATAAAAGCTGCAATTGATCTATCCTTTCTGGTGCTGATCATCTCCCAGTGCTCATCTCGGCGCCCACAAATCTGGTAGATAGTATCCTTGAGATCATTGCAGTAGACTTCTCCAATGCGTCCCATGGTGATATGAGCTACCATGCTCTTTCCTAGACTCCAAGTTGGTGCATCAAAAGAAAACTCTATGGGCTCAGTGACTGGCATGAACGTCCTTCCTAGAACTTGAACTTGAATCATCCAGCGCTCTTCTTCAGGTAAAGTGTCGTTGTAGGTTCCGGTGAAGCTTGGTACTCCTATGTTCAGGTATCTAGTGACTTCCTTCAAGTGCCGTCCAAAGGGTGTATCGTCATCCGGTTGCGTGAACTTGTTCCTTGCATCCGACATCCTAAAGAGTAGAAAAGATGAGAGGTCAGAAGAGAAGAGAGTGAATAGTGTTCTAGGTCTTTAGCTTAGTGGTCATGTCCTACAGTCAGCGTGTGCTCTGATACCATCTCTGTAGCGACCAGACCTCAAACGGTCTAATCTCTGTGCTCAGGTGTCATCCCTGGATCAGTAATGCTGACACCACACAGTACTCGGAGGATTTATAATAGAGTAGCAATCACACACTTATTACATCGAGTGTCTCAATAGAGAACTTATTACAATAAATATGGCTTAAGGCCATCTAACAACTATAACAGCGGAAGGCTTGGAAGGCAAGTGAGTCCATCAACTCCAACTGCATCACTAAGTATAGAACCACGACCTAAAACTCCTTAATCGTCGTGTGAAAAGTCTGCAACATTAACGTTGCAGCCCAAAACGGGTCAGCACATGGAATATGCTGGCAAAGTAACACATAGAGAGTAATGGAATGAAACAGCTATACTATATGCATATTTGGCTGGTGGAAATCTCTATGGTTACAGTTTTGCGTAAAGCCAATTTTTCCCTACTACAAACGAATAAATTTTATTTAACTATCATGGTGGTTGTTAAACATTGAGAATGGTTGACAGCATTCTCAATCCCAATTAAGCATCATCATTAAAAAAAACCCAACAAAATTAATTTTTAGAGTAACATGTTGAGATTCACATGATAATCCAAGTACTAGTTACTCAAGCTGTCCATAACCGGGGACACGGCTAACCATGTTTATTTTATACACTCTGCAGAGGTTTGTGCACTTTTCCCCACAAGACTCGATCGCCTCCGTTTGTTTTCTCGCACTACATGGTGTTTGAGAAGACGGATGACCGAGACATAGTCTTTCAGAAGCGCTGGCACCTTACGATGGATAGACCGTTACACCTACTTTCCCCTACATCTGCTAGTCTACCCTGTAAGAGTTCGCACGACTTAATCAACTATGCTAGAACCCATAATAGCTTGTGGCTGCACACGGAAGTTTCTAGTATGAAAAATCTCATGAACCCTTTGGGCATGGATGGCGGTCCATAAAGAAAAACAGGCAATCCTGGAATACCCAGGTACCTCAATCCACCTAGATGTGTGTTTAAGTTGCCACCTTAGATAAACCCTTAATTAACAAACTCACATCTGTCATGGATACCACTCACCCAATCCACGTCTACTAGCATAGCATGGCATAATGGCAAACGTAGAAGTAACTCCCAAAGGTTTGATAATATAACAGGTAATAGGTACTACCTCAACTACTTCCCATCCCACAATTTAATTAGATCCTAATCATGCAATGTTTGAGGATTGATCTAATGCAATAAAACTGGGTAGTAGGAGGTATGATCAAAGTGTTACTTGCCTTACTGATGATCCGCGAAAGCTAGAGATTCGAAGTAACAGGCGGCGCACTCCGGGTATTCTATCGCAGACAAACAAACAAGCATACAAGAAGTATTCATCTAATTCATAGGTAAAACTCAAATAAGAGATCTAACTAGAAGGTTCAACTTAAGAACTCCGGTTGGTAAAAGGAATCAAATCAAACGAAGCAACGAAAGTCAAACGGCAAAAGAAACAAGCTTCGTTTATTATTCTGGATCTAGGGCAATTTTTACAGTGGCAAAAACTTGTTTAAGTTGGTTAAACGGTTAGAGGGTTTCGAGACGAAACTCCAGGCGCTTGAATCGCCTGATTCTGATAAACGAACGCAAAGTTATACTAAAACGAAAATCAGATCAGGAATCGCGATCAGAAAAATTGTGGATTTAATCAGGGAAAAAGAAAAACGACGAACGTTCGCTAGAACGAAAGAACGGACGAACGCTCACTATTTAAATAAATGGGAAAACCCGATCTATTTAAAAAAATCGAAACTAAAAAAACGCGACTTTTTTTAACCGCGACTTTTTAAAAAAAAACGGCGGCGAAAACGAGGTTGACCTGGGTCTGGCGGCGGCGGGCGGCGGCGACGGCGGCTCTAATTTCGGGCGTGGTGGGCTGGGGCGGCTCGGGGCGGCGGTATTTAAAGGCTGCCCCCGGGCAGAGTCCCGCTCGGGTACAGCCCGAAGTCGGTTCGCGTTTTTTATAATTATTCGCACAGAAAAACAAATAAAACAAATACTAAATAGACTCCAAAAATCCCGAAATAAATTTCCCGGGCTTCTAAAATCAAGCCCCACAAGGTGAACATTTATTTGGGGCCTAAATGCAATTTCGAAAAAGGCACATTTTTCTTAAATTCAAATAAAATACAGAAAAACTCTGAAATAAAATCTTATTTGATTTTATTATTAAATCCTCAATATTTCTTTATTTTGGGAAAGTCATTTTATTCCCTCTCTCATATTTTTGTAATAGAAATAATTGATGATAAAATAATTAAAATCAAATGATCCTATCTTCAAAATTTGAGAAAACTCAAATATGAAAATAATGAATTCCCCAACTCTCTGCGTGGGTCCTTGAGTTGCGTAGAAATTTCTAGGATCAAACCAAAAGCAAATAAAATATGATATGCATTGATGATCTATTGTATAACATTCCAAATTGAAAATTTGGGATGTTACACTCTTCCAAATAGTCTGCTCCCCCCGCCCACACCCATGATATCCCGCTACTACACATGTCACACCATTCCCCCTTCCCTTATACTAGGTTTACATCATTAGTGGTCTCTCTACTCCACATACACACACTCCCTCTCACACACAAACGCGTGCACAAACACCCATTAATCTGGATCCTCATCTCTCCCCATGTCCGCTTGTGTATCTCGCACACTCACTCTCTAATTATGTATATGTGTCTCCAAGTTACACAACACAAAGCCCCATGTACATGTCTCTCTCTATCCTCCACACACATAGACACAAAGAATTTGTTATCATTGCCTTAGTCTCTAGACATATCACACACGCACACTCTCTCTCTCTCTCTCGCAAACACGCTCAACAAGGGTTTCCCCGTGAATAACTTACCGTCTATTCATCAACAGTCATGGCAGTACGGCGAACACGAGACGTGAAAAAGAATAAATCTACACGTGCTTAGACCACCTAGTATGACCACTAGGACTAGAGCAAGCCAAAAAGCGCGCCGCCGTCACCCCTGATACGTCTTCGTCGTATCTACTTTTCCAAAAACTTTTACCCTAGTTTTGGACTCTAACTTGCATGATTTGAATGGAAGTAACCCGTACTAATGTTGTTTTCAGCAGAATTACCATGGTGTTATTTATGTGCAGAAACAAAAGTTCTCGGAATGACCTGAAACTTCACGAAACATCTTTTCGGAAATAATAAAAAATCCCTATAAAAGATGAAGACCAGGGGGCCCACACCCTAGCCACGAGGGTGGGGGGCGCGCGCCCTACCTCGTGGGCCCCCTGGAGTTCCTCCGACCTCAACTCCAACTCTATATATTTGGTTTCGGAGAGAAAAAATTAGTGAGAAGGATTCATCGCGTTTTACGATACGGAGCCACCGTCAAGCCCTAAAACCTCTCGGGAGGGCTGATCTGGAGTCCGTTCGGGGCTCCGGAGAGAGGAATCCGTCGCCATCATCATCATCAACCTTCCTCCATCACCAATTACATGATGCTCACCGCCGTGCGTGAGTAATTCCATCATAGGCTTGCTGGACGGTGATGGGTTGGATGAGATTTATCATGTAATCGAGTTAGTTTTGTTAGGGTTTGATCCCTAGTATCCATTGTGTTCTGAGACTGATGTTGCTATGACTTTGCTATGCTTAATGCTTGTCACTAGAGCCCGAGTGCCATGATTTCAGATATGAACCTATTATGTTTTCATCAAAACATGAGACTTCTTTATCCTATCTTGCAAGTCTATAGTCGCCTATTATGTGTTATGATCCGTTAACCCCGAAGTGACAATAATTGGGATACTTACCGGTGATGACCGTAGTTTGAGGAGTTCATGTATTCACTATGTGTTAATGCTTTGGTCCGGTACTCTATTAAAAGGAGGCCTTAATATCACTTAGTTTCCGTTAGGACCCCACTGCCATGGGAGGGTAGGACAAAAGATGTCATGCAAGTTCTTTTCCATAAGCACGTATGACTATATTCGGAATACATGCCTACATTACATTGATGAATTGGAGCTAGTTCTGTGTCACCCTAGGTTATGACTGTTACATGATGAACCACATCCGGCATAATTCTCTATCACTGATCCATTGCCTACGAGCTTTCCATATATTGTTCTTTGCTTATTTAATTTTCCGTTGCTATTGTTAAAATCACTACAAAATACCAAAAGCATTACTTTTGCTATCATTACCTTTTGCTACCGCTACCACTATTATCATATTACTTTGCTACTAAAACACTTTGTTACAGATATTAACTTTCCAGGTGTGGTTGAATTGACAACTCAGCTGCTAATACTTGAGAATATTCTTTGGCTCCCCTTGTGTCGAATCAATAAATTTGGGTTGAATACTCTACCCTCGAAAACTGTTGCGATCCCCTATACTTGTGGGTTATCAAGACTATTTTCCGGCGCCGTTGCTGGGGACGCATAGCTCTATTCTTTGAGTCACTTGGGATTTATATCTGCTTATCATTATGAAGAACTTGAGAGATCCAAAAACTAAGATTTATCCCTCAACTACGAGGGGGGTAAGGAACTGCCATCTAGCTCTGCACTTGATTCATCTTTTGTTTTAAGTAAGCTTGCGACACCTAAACCTGCTTCTGCTATTGATTCTGATATGTCGCATGTTCTTGATGATGCCACTTCTGCTATGCATGATACTTATGATGAAACTGCTTCTATGTTTGAAACTACTGTGCCACTTGGTGAATTTCTTGATGAACAAATTGCTAGGGTTAGAGAGAATGAAATTATTGAAACTGATTATATTGAAGATAGTGATGATGAAGACTCTCCCCCTAATACTTATGAATTGCCTGTTGTTCCTGAGGGTTATGTTCTGGATGAAGAATCTGCTAGAGCTACTCTTGCTTGTAATGACAGAAGTGATCTTAAGAAATTATTAGCTAAATGGAAGCAACAATCTCTTAATGCTAGAATGAAACCTGACCCTGCTTTTGCTACTTCACCTATATGTGTTACTGATAAGGATTATGAATTCTCTGTTGATCCTGATATAAGTACTTTGGTTGAATCTGATCCTTTTTATGGCTATGAATCTGAAACTGTTGTGGCACATCTTACTAAATTAAATGATATAGCTACCCTGTTCACTAATGATGAGAGAACTCGCTACTTTTATATCCTTAAAATATTTCCGTTCTCATTAAAGGGTGATGCTAAGATATGGTTTAATTCTCTTGATCCTGGTTGTGTGCGTAGTCCCTAGGATATGATTTATTCCTTCTCTGCTAAATATTTCCCTGCTCATAAGAAACAAGCTGTTTTGAGGGATATATATAATTTTGTGAAAATTGAAGAAGAGAGTCTCCCACAAGCTTGGGGGAGGCTTCTCCAATTACTTAATGCTTTGCCTGATCATCCTCTTAAGAAAAATGAAATACTTTATATCTTTTATAATGGACTAACCGATGCTTCCAAAGATTACCTGGATAGTTGTGCTGGTTCTGTTTTCAGGGAAAGAACACTAGATGAAGCTGAAATTCTATTGAATAGTATGTTGACTAATGAAAATAATTGGACACTGCCTGAGCCTATTCCTAAACCAACTCCGAAGAAGAGAGGTTTCTATTTCTCAGTCCTGAAGATATGCAAGAGGCAAAGAAATCCATGAAAGAAAAGGGTATTAAAGCTGAAGATGTTAAGAATTTACCTCCTATTGAAGAAATACATGGTCTTAATTTACCGCATGTTGAAGAAACATATGATCCTAATCCATTACCTATTGAAGAAATTCATGGTCTTGATAACCCGACATAGGTAGTAAAGGTAAATTCTCTCCATAGATATGATAAAGCTGAAATCCCATTTACTAAGTTTGCTAGCCCATGCTTAGATGAGTTTGATAAATTTATGGTTAAGCAAGAAGACTTCAATGCTTATTTTGGTAGAGAATTAAAACGCAGTGCTGATATGCTTGAACACTTGGGTGATTATATGGCTAATGTTAAAGGTGAACTTAAACTTATTAGTAAACATGCTTCTATGGTTACCACTCAAGTAGAACAAGTACTTAAAGCTCAAAATGATTTGCTCAATGAATTAAATAGTAAGAATAATAATTTTGCTGGTAGAATGACTCAGGAACCTTTGTATCCTGAAGGCCACCCTAAGAGAATTGAGCAAGATTCTCAGACAAATAATATAGATGCACCTAGTCCTTCTAAAAGAAAGAAAAAGAAAAATGATAGGACTTTGCATGCTTCTAGTGAACCTATTCCTGAACCACCTGAGAATCCAAATGATATTTCTATTTCTGATGCTGAAACACAATCTGGTAATGAACCTGAAACTAGTGACAATGTTAATAATAATGTTCATGATGATGCTCAACCTAGCAATGATAATGATGTAGAAATTGAACCTGTTGTTGATCTTGATAACCCACAATCAAAGAATCAACGTTATGATAAGAAATACTTTGTTGCTAGGAAACACGAAAAGGAAAGAGAGCCTTGGGTTCAGAAACCCATGCCTTTTTTCTCCCAAACCATCCAAGAAAAAGGATGATGAGGATTTTGAGCGCTTTGTTGAAATGATTAGACCTATCTTTTTGCGTATGCGATTAACTGATATGCTCAAAATGAATCCTTATGCTAGGTATATGAAAGAAATTGTTACTAATAAAAGAAAGATATCGGAAGCTGAAATTTCCACCATGCTTGCTAATTATACTTTTAAGGGTGGAATGCCAAAGAAACTTGGAGATCCAGGAGTACCCACTATACCATGCTCCATTAAAAGAAACTATGTTAAAACTGCTTTATGTGATCTTGGAGTCGGTGTTAGTGTTATGCCTCTCTCTTTATATCGTAGACGTGATTTGAATAAGTTGACACCTACTGAAATATCTTTGCCAATGGCTGATAAATCAACTGCTATACTTGTCGGTATTTGTGAGGATATACCTGTTGTGGTTGCAAACGTTACTATTTTAATGGACTTTGTTATTCTTGATATTCCCGAGGACGATAGTATGTCTATTATTCTTGGAAGACCCTTTTTGAATACTACAGGGGCTGTTATTGATTGCAACAAAGGCAATGTCACTTTTCATGTTAATGGTAATGAGCATACGGTACACTTTCCGAGGAAACAACCTCAAGTTCATAGTATCAACTCTATTGGAAAAATTCCATCGATTATTATTGGAGGTTTTGAATTTCCTCTTCCTACTGTCAAGAAGAAATATGATATTCTTATTATTGGGGATGTGCATATCCCCGTTGAGGTAACATAGTGCTATTCAAATTTTCTCTAGTTCCATGTTATTCGGAATGAGTTCGTTAACAAGACTTGATCAACCTTGTTAGTGGATTCCTTTTGATGATCATGAGATGGATGAATTTAGAAAACACAACCTTGTGTACCCTACTTTTACTTTCTGTTATTTATTTTAAATAAAAAAATAGTATTTTCTGTCTGTTATCTGAATTATCCATGCAATATAAAAATACCCCGAAAATAAAAGTTCTCCAAATGCCCTGAAATTTAAATATGATTTTTTCTAGAATATTTGAGAATATTTGGCACTGAGAACACAGCAGGAGGAGCTGGCACCTGGCCACGAGGGTCAGGGGCACGCCCCCCTGCCTCGTGGGCGCATGGTGGCCCTCCTCCACTTATCCTTGCACCCACACACTCCTTCTTCCTCCCACAAACACGAATATCCATCTCAAACCCGAGTCCAATCTCATTTTGCTGCCATTTTCGACCTCCTTGCTCAAAGCACCTCTCACAAAACTGCTTGGGGAGATTGTTCCTTGGTATGTGACTCCTCCATTGGTCCAAGTAGTTTTTGTTCTAGTGCTTTATTAATTGCAAATTTGTGCTGCCTAGGTGACCATGTTCTTGAGCTTGCATGTCAAATTTATATGGTTCCAAGTAGTTTTGATGCATGATATAGGCTTTAGGCACTTGTATTAGTAATTGCTATCAATATTATTGAGTTTGGCTTACTTTTATTTTGAAGTTACTAAAAGTTCAGAATTTTTCAAAGAATAATGAAGAGATTTTTGAGGGGCTCATCGAGCCGAAGCTCGAAGGAAAAGCAAAATGAAGAAGCAATGAAGCCCAAATATAATTTGCCCCGCACCGTGGAGGTTAGGCCGTGTGAATGGCCCTCCGATGAATTCTTGAGAGCAACCGGGATTTATGAGGATTTTTATGGATTGGCTAAGAATGCAGGCCTCACCGACTTCCTCCGCGACCAACGTGAACAGTATCTCTTACTCACGAATACTTTTGTGCAAAACTTCTACTATTATCCTAGGGAATCACCTCCTTCAGTAGAGTTTCATTTATATGATGTGGTTAAGAAGATGTCACTTTATGATTTTTGTCGGGTTTGTTTGATCCCTTTCAAGGGAAAAATAGAGGAACCACATCGTGACGATGTGGATGGGTTTATTGATACCATCACTGTAGGGGCAACGAGGAAGGTTTGCGATGCACGAATCACTAGCATACATTTTCCTGTTTTACGCTACTTTGCATTTTTTTGCTAGTCGTTGCTTAATTGTTCGCGGAAACTGTGGAAACCTTAGTGTTCCTGATATTATTATTTTGTTCCATGCTTTATTCTGTGATAACTCTGTGAGTATGGGCGGTATTATTGCTAAACGATTAAGTCTGAACCGTACAAAGGGTCCCATTTTTGGTGCTATCTATGCTTCACGCCTTGCTGCATATTATAACATACCTATTAGGTGCTATGAAAAAGAAGAAAAAATGATGCCTACTATTTATTTAGATTATAAGAGTATGGTAGCAGATGATTTCATTATAAGGAATAGGGAAGGGGAGCTTAAATACAAATTGTTCTTTGATAAACGTCATCCAGAGACTATTACCCTGCTTGCTCCTTCCTTGTTTGATTTATCTGCAAGCCAGTACCTCGTCTCGCCGGACGATATTCACGCCTACCGGAACCCTGCATCAGCCACAGAGCCAGAGTCAGAACCACCAGTTGATCCTCCACGACAGTCTAATTACCAGTGGGATCCGGAGATGATTGCCAACCAGTGGCAATCAGAGTCTTCTTCATCGCAATACGACCCCAACTATTACTATGGATATCCGCCAGGCCAGCCGTGGCCATAGACCAACTTAGGCCAAAAGCCTAAGCTTGGGGGAGTACGTATTTCCCACTGAAATTACATTTATGTTCACACACTCATTGCTAGATGTCAATTCTCATACTTTTTCATTGTATCATCCATGCTAGTTTATTTCCTTTTTATGCTTTCTTCTTGTGTGTTTAATAAACCTTAAGAAAAACAAAAAAATTAGTTGTAGCTTTTAGCTAGTTTTAATTTCCATGCTTGTAGTAGTAACTAAAAAGAAAACCCAAAAAGATTTCCTGTTCTTCTTTTGCTTGTTGGGAGCTTTCCCGTGTAAATAGTTTTATTTCTTTTCTTTTCGTTGGGGGTCGATAGGAGAAGACCATGATTAAATTGTTGAAGTGGCTCTTATATGCATTATTGTTGATCTGACAAAAGAGCCCATATTGCTTTGTCTTCTACTGTTATTGAATGCTTGTAGATTCCAGCTTAGTCGAATGGACGTGCACTATTATTATTATTCACATCATTCGGTCATGCAAGTGAAAGGCAATTATGACGATATATGATGGACTAGTTGAGATGGGAGAAGCTGGTATGAACTCGGCCTCTCTTGTTTTTTGTAAATATGATTAGTTCATCGTTCCTGATTCAGCCTATTACGAATAAACATGTTTGCAATGACAATTAGAGATTATAGTTGCTTATGCCATGCTTAATTGGCTAGGAGCTTATAATGGTTTACCTTGCGTGCCAACATGCTATTAAAATGGTTGTGATGTGGTATGATAGGGTCGTTGAGGGAGTCCTGGATTAGGGAGTCTCCGGACAGCCGGACTATCTCCATTGGCCGGACTGTTAGACTATGAAGATACAAGATTGAAGACTTCGTCTCGTGTCCGGAAGGGACTTTCCTTGGCGTGGAAGGCAAGCTTGGCGATACGGATATGCAGATCTCCTACCATTGTAACCGACTTTGTGTAACCCTAACCCTCTCCGGTGTCTATATAAACCGGAGGGTTTTAGTCCATAGGACAACATACAGAACAACAATCATACCATAGGCTAGCTTCTAGGGTTTAGCCTCTCTGATCTCGTGATAGATCTACTCTTGTACTACCCATATCATCAATATTAATCAAGCAAAACGTAGGGTTTTACCTCCATCAAGAGGGCCCGAACCTGGGTAAAACTTCGTGTCCCCTGCCTCCTGTTACCATACGGCCTAGACGCACAGTTCGGGACCCCTACCCGAGATCCGCCGGTTTTGACAACGACATTGGTGCTTTCATTGAGAGTTCCTCTGTGTCATCGCCGTTAGGCTTGATGGCTCCTACTATCATCGATAGCGATGAGGTCCAGGGTGAGACTTTTCTCCCCGGACAGACCTTCATATTCGGCGGCTTCGCACTGCGGGATAATTCGCTTGGCCATCTGGAGCTACATGGCTGACATCCCCGGATATTTAATCTTCGACGGATTCGAGCCACAGCCGGGCGCACTGCACTGTCGCGATGGGTATGACCTAGCTCTACCGCCGAACAGTACCCCAGAGCCGCGCCCGCATCAACTCCGACCCTTAGTTCGGATCCAGCTGCTTCAATCGAGGATGGATGGTTAGACACCGCCTCAAGGGCTGCAGTCTCAACGGCGATCGAGCCGAACACCAGCCTAAACCTCTGCGCGGCCCGTGACTCCAAGGTGCCGGACTCTTTTCCGGACTCCGAGCCATCCGCGCCCCTGCCAATAGAATCCGATTGGGCACCGATCATGGAATTCACCACCGCGGATATCTTTCAGCACTCGCCCTTCGACGACATCCTGAATACACTAAGGTCTCTCTCTTTGTCAGGAGAGCCCTGGCCGGATTATGGCCAACAGGATTGGGATGCGGACGACGAAGAAATTCGACGCCCACCCACCACCCACTTAATAGCCACTGTCGATGACTCAACCGACATGCTCGACCTCGACTCCGAAGACATCAACGGTATGGACGATGATGCAGGAGGCGAATAGGAACCACCGCCCACAGGGCGCTGGACGTCCACCTCATCATATGACGTATACATGGTGGACACACCAAAAGAAGACGACGACGAGGAATGGAAGGACGCACCGAAGGCTTGTTCCCTCGAGAAGCAGTCAAAGTGGCAGCGCAAGCGCCACCCCAAATCCCGCCTCGGCAGAAATAACAATCATACAGACCCAACGTTGGAGCAAGGCGGACCACTGCCTGACTACGGCAATACGGAGAATCAAATCGAACAAACTAATTCTGTCAAAGATATTAGTCCGGACGACATAATGCCGGACAGGCACCCGGAGCAGCATAATGCCCATCAAAGGCTTGTTGCCACCGCGAGGAGTCTGAAAAAGCAGAAGCAAAGCCTCAAGGCTGCACAGGACACACTCCAAATCAGATGGAGTAAAGTACTCAACACAGTAGCGAAGTACAGCAACAATCGCCTCACCAGGAGCTACCCAAAGCGGAAGTTGCTACCTGAATTCGATGAGGAGGCTTCAGACCCCCCACAACCAAAAATCAAAACAGCCACCTGGCCGGATAGACGACCTCACGGACAACATCAAGCGGCAAACAACGCCACTCACAAGCCAATACGCGATACACGCGAGGGCTCGCGCCAAAAGGACGGCGCAACCAGATCCATCTATGGACCACGCAAGCGCGCCCCAGCATACGATGTAACACAACAAACATCCGAGCAACGCGGCACTCCCAGAAAAATATGTCCAAGGGCCTATCACCGCGGAGTCCTGCCACTGGTCATCTCAACCGATCACTTTCGACCATCATGATTTCTCAGCAAGTATCCAGCGTGCAGGATGGGATGCCCTGGTATTAGACCCAATAATTGACGGATATCACTTCACACGAGTCCTGATGGACGGTGGCAGCAGTCTAAACATGATACATCAGGATACAATCCGCGAAATGGGGATAGACGCAACAAAAATTTGCCAAAGCAATACTACCTTTAAAGGAGTAACGCCAGGCCCAGGGGCTCATTGCACGGGCTCCCTGCTACTAAAGGTTATATTCGGCTCCCCCGATAACTTCTGTAGCGAACATTTAACCTTCCACATCGCTCCGTTACAAAGCGGCTATCAAGCATTACTCGGACGCGAAGCTTTCGTTTGCTTTAATGCAATACCGCACTACGCTTCCCTCACACTCAAGATGCCCGGCCCACGTGGCATCATTACAGTGAACGGAAGTATTAAGCAATCTTTGCGCGCCGAAGAGACTGCGGCTGCCTTGGCAGCCGCACACTAAAAACAATCCGACCAACTAAAACATTTATCAGGTCGTCAAGACCTCGGACACGGTTAGACGAGTCCGGCACAGATATATGTCATTCATACCGGATCAATGGTCGCACCCCTATTACAAATACAAGGGGCTCAACGCGCGCAGACAAGTGGCAATTTTTACTCATCTTGAATTATACATAGTTTCTTTAAAAACTATACTTTTGCATGACAACTTTTTCACCTAAGTTCCTCTCTTTTACAGATGATCATCGTGCCACACCCGTCCAGGATACGGCACAACGGAGACACAGGCGCAGACGTGCAGCAGGGACCCGCTCCAAGGATTCTTTTTAGATTAAGACCCTGCGTAAACCTTTTTACTGTCTCTTGTTGATACATATCCATTGAATTCTCAGCATAGTTGAGAAGGATGCTGACGTCTTGGCATGTGGCCACGCCAGAATAATGCACGTACCTGGACACAAGGGGCTTCTTACAAAGGGCACTATCTAGGCCCGGTTTATACCATAAAGACTGAATACCTTAGGGAGTGTTCGGTGTCGCAAGTTTGGCCTTATATGCATCAGCTCTGAATCATTGTCTTTGGTCAAATGTTGGGTTTGCCCGGCTCCTGTGTTTTGGTGCCTTACGTTCCGCTTTATCGGCTAAGGTAGCACCAGGAGAACTACTGTGATTGTGCCCTGGTTCATCCGGACGAGCACCTCAGTAGAGAAAGCCGAAAACTGACTATCATGATATAGCGTGAGACTGGTCAACCATTCGATGACCTATCGGAATGTTAGAATTCCTCCGCCTTAACGAAGGGCCGTTTTCCGGCCAGGCATGTACGCACCCCGCGATCGGGAGAGTGCGAAGCCACCAGGGGCTATCTAGTAGCCCCACTGTCAAACTCCTATGGCTAAGTGAAAGTGTTAAAGCATTATAGTCCGGTTGCCTCGTTCGCTACGCTATCACCTCCTTAATAGGACCAAGACATTGGCTTAAGTGTGAACACGCGTTTTTTGTGAGCACCTCCGCATTATATGCGTGGGGGTTGAAGCCGATGGCTGCAATCTTTCAGGTTATACACATGTATACATAAACGGCCGCACAGGAGACATCATACTACTTTCAGGCAAAAGTATAAACATAGCCTTATAAAAACTTCATACAAGCATTGTGTTTACAATGAGAATACATATCACTCAAACATAATATTTTTTGAGCACTGGGCCTCTATCAATCGAGCACCCTCGAGAACCTCCTCGAAATAATGCTCGACAGCCACTCGACCCATGGCCAAACTGTAGGATCGAAAGTATGTCTAGAGGGGGGGTGATTAAACTACTTGACCAAATAAAAACTTAACCTTTTCCCAATTTTAGTTCTTGGCAGATTTTAGCTATTGTAGGACTAGTCAAGCAATCATCACACAATTCAAGCAAGCATGCAAAGAGTATATTGGCAGCGGAAAGTAAAGCATGCAACTTGCAAGAATGTAAAGGGAAGGGTTTGGAGGATTCAAACGCAATTGGAGACACGGATGTTTTTCCCGTGGTTCGGATAGGTGGTGCTATCCTACATCCACGTTGATGGAGACTTCAACCCACAAAGGGTAACGGTTGCGCGAGTCCACGGAGGGCTCCACCCACAAAGGGTAACGGTTGCGCGAGTCCACGAAGGGTCCACGAAGAAGCAACCACCCACAAAGGGTCCACAAATAAGCAACCTTGTCTATCCCACCATGGCCATCGCCCACACAGGACTTGCCTCACTAGCGGTAGATCTTCACGAAGTAGGCGATCTCCTTGCCCTTACAAACTCCTTGGTTCAACTCCACAATCTTGTCGGAAGCTCCCAAGTGATACCTAGCCAATCTAGGAGACACCACTCTCCAAGAAGTAACAAATGGTGTGTAGGTAATGAACTCCTTGCTCTTGTGCTTCAAATGATAGTCTCCCCAACACTCAACTCTCTCTCATAGGATATGGATTTTGTGGAAAGAAGATTTGAGTGGAAAGCAACTTGGGAAGGCTAGAGATCAAGATTCATATGGTAGGAATGGAATATCTTGGTCTCAACACATGAGTAGGTGGTTCTCTCTCAGAACATATGAGTTGGAATGGTGTGTGTGTTCTGATGGCTCTCTCCATGAATGAAGAGGAGGTGGAGGGGTATATATAGCCTCCACACAAAATCCAACCGTTACACACAATTTTCCAATCTCGGTGGGACCGAATCAACAAACTCGGTCGGACCGAAAAGGTAAACCTAGTGACCGTTAGAGATTTTCGGTGGGACTGATATGCAACTCGGTAGGACCGATATGGTTAGGGTTTGGGCATAACGTAATCTCGGTGAGACCGATTACACAAACTCGGTGGGACCGAATTTGGTAATTAGCTAACCAGAGAGTTGGTCAGGCGAACTCGGTGGGACTGATTTGCTCTTTCGGTGAGACCGAAAAGTTACAAAAAGGAAACACTGAATTTACATTACAATCTTGGTGGGACCGATTCGCTCTTTCGGTGAGACCGAAAAGTTACGAAAGGGAAACAGAGAGTTTGCAATCCCATCTCGATGAGACCGAGATCCCTATCGGTAGAACCGAAATGCTAGGGTTTGGCAGTGGCTTATGACAAGTGAAACTCGGTGGCGCCGGATAGAAAGAATCGGTATGACCGAGTTTGGCTTAGGGTTTAGGTCATATGTGGATATGGGAAAGTAGTTGAGGGTTTTGGAGCATATCACTAAGCACATGAAACAAGAGGCTCATTAAGCAACACCTCATCCCTCCTTGATAGTATTGGCTTTTCCTAAAGATTCAATGTGATCTTGGATCACTAAAATATAAAATGAAGAGTCTTGAGCTTTTGAGCTTGAGCCAATCCTTTGTCCTTAGCATTTTGAGGGTTCCACTTTCACCATCCATGCCATGCCAATCATTGAGCTTTCCTGAAATAATCATCTTGGAATAGCATTAGCTCAATGAGCTATATGTTGTTATGAATTACCAAAACCACCTAGGGATAGTTGCACTTTCAATCTCCCCCTTTTTGGTAATTGATGACAACATATAGATCAAAGCTTCGACAAATGATAATAAGCATGAAATATATCGTCGCTTTGAGAAGTATGTGATAAGTAAGAGCTCCCCCTAAATTTGTGCGTATTTAAAATTTGCTTTGGACTGCAAATGCACAAAGAGTTAGAGTCATGGGTTACTCTTCCATGTCACATACATCTTGGTGGAGCGCTTAAAATGATAAGAATGAAATACATGCACTCATCACCAAGAATAGTGAATGATCACATAAGATAGATAAGATAATAGCATTAAGCAAACATTAAGTGTAGCTTATGATCAAACACATGATCATCAATGTCTCACAGATAATGACGTAGTATCTCAAGCACTCAAAAGCAAACAAAGTTCGAAAAACCACCAAATAAAGCAAGAGAGAAAAAAGCAACACACTCTCTCTCGAAGCCTATGATCTATACATTTTTCTCCCCCTTTGGCAGCAAGTTACCAAAAAGTTCCTAGAAAATGCATAGTGCTAGATCGACACTCAGGCTTGATCTTCAGGTGGTGGTGGAGTCCGAATCACTCCAAGGACGAAGGCTTCCGTAGACGCTGAAGTAGACGCTAGAGTTGGAGCTGAAGTAGACGCTGGAGCAGGTTGGGCTGGTGCTACGGCTGGAGCTGAGGCAGTTGCTCTTGTGTCAGGAACTGGCACTACAGACGACCTCGGACCTCGTGGCACTCTGGCAAAGGCATCAGTGGTTGTCTTCCCTTTCCTCTCCTGCATATCATCCTGGAGCTGCTCCACTGCAGTCTGAATCTCTGTCACCTTGACATCCAAGTCATAGAACTTTTGTTCCATGATTCTCCCTAAGCTTGCCTGGTTCTGAGTTAGGGTGGCTAGTCCTTTCTCAGTCCGCAGGGTGGATGCAATCAGGTAACCAAGCTGCTCTTGTTTGGTTTTCAAGAAATATTCAGATGCCTCCTCTTGAGTTGGCATCTTAGCAGCTTTCTCCTTCCTTGCCTTCTCCTTCTTTGCTTGTGCTTGTGCAGACGATGGTTCATTTTCAGTCATCACAACTTGATTGTCCTCAAAATCTGGACGGATAGGCAGGTGTTCCTTGTCCAATAAGTATATGCCCGTGCCCATCTTTGAGTTAATGAGCTCCTGAATTTGAGGGGCATATCCACAGCTCCTCTTCTGGTCTGCTGCAGTCCTCTTGATAGTCTCTACTATGAGGCTCATGACCTTGAATTTCTGAGGTACATCAAATACATGAAGCAAATTGATTGCATGGCCTCTGATCATCTTGTGATCTCCAGACTTGGCCAGGAGAGTGTGCCTCAAAATCCAATTTATAGTTGGCAGCCCTGACAGAAGATAATGCACAGACCCAAACATGAAAGTATCAAGAGCTTCATTGGGAATCTCCTTGTACATGTTGGACATTGAGTTGTGGTCCATCTTCTTCTTGGCATAGATGTCCAAGATATCTGCTTGCTCCTCTGGGGCATTGATCAACCTTGCCCATTCCTCAACAGTTGATTGGTACCTCGTACCTTCAGACATCCATGTGATCCTTCCATCTGGGTAGAAGTGTGCTGTGGAGTAGAACTGCATGATTAGCTCCTCGTTCCACTTTGTGAGCTTCTGCCCAACAAAGTCTGCAACTCCACACGCACTAAAGCTATCATACACTCCAGGGTAGTGTTCCTCATTTTCCTTCATGTAGGTCCAGTCGACCCATCTCATGTCACAAACAATTGGCTTCTTGTCCAACAAAACTGTCTCATAGAAATCTTGCTGTTCCTTGGTGTGAAATCTGTAATCCACAGCAGTTTTTCTCCTTGAAGCATACGGATCTGCTTCTCTCCACTTCTTGAGCCCTGAGTCTCTCCTGAGCTTCATATCCTCAGCCACAGGATGAGCATCATTGTGGTCTGGGATCTTGGGCTTGAGTTTTCTGAGAACTTGCTCTTCATCCTCTTCTTCAGCAGCTTCAGGCACTAGGGCCTTGTTCTTCTCAACAGCAGGTATGCTCCTTGTATTTCTCTTTGGTGCTGTCTTGACCTTTGATGCAGCCTTGGGCTTAGATGCAGTAGCCCCTGATTTTATAGCATCACCCATTAGCTTGGGTGCCTTAGGTGCTGGTGCAGCAACCTCTTCTTCCTCTTCCTCTTCCATGATGGAAGCCTTTCCAAGAACTCTGGCCACAGTCTTCTTGACCCTTTCCTTCCTCTTCTTGCCTTCAGCAGCAACTGGCTCTTTGGGTGCAGGCTTTTTAGTTGAAGCTCTGGCCTTTGACATAGGCTGCCTGCCTGCTGGCCTTTTGATCTTTAACCCTGGCTTTGTGCCTTGAGCTGGCTCAACTCTCTTTGATGTGGCTTCCTCTTCTGCCACATAATCTTCATCCTTAGAATCTGAAGTTCTTTTCTTCCTTTGTCTGGTGGCAGCTTTTGGTAAATTGCTTGGGGTACTTCTGCTGCCATCATCTGAAGAGCTGGAGGGACTAGTGCCCTCACTCATGTGCACCTGCTGTTCTGACACATTCTGGATGTCACTCTGGTCTGACATGATGAACAAGCTGACTGCTGACCCTGTGAATAGTTTATAGATGAGGTAGAGTGGATGAGCATCACAAAATGCAGAGATTTTTGCAAAAGAATGATCCAAAAACTTAGTTTTAGTTTCCCACTGAAATCATCTCGGATCTACCGATTTTCAAACTCGGTGATACCGAAGCAGTTTTGGAACCTAAACTAGTGAACTCGGTTGGACCGAGTCACAGTTCGGTGGCACCGAGACTGCTAGGGTTTCACAGAGTTCCAAAATCGGTCACACCGATAAGTAATTCTCGGTCAGACCGAGTCTCACTTGTGCAATGGCATAAGCCAAATCGGTGGGACCGAGTTTTTCAACTTGGTGGGTCCGAGATGGTTTCGGCGGAAACCTAACCCTAAAATTTTCGAATCAAACCTAATCTACGAGCGAATTGACTGGATAGGAGTGTTTCAATCGTGGCAAGAATCATGATGATCACAATGTGCTAAGAATCGGATTGGAGAATAGCACAAAGTTTGAGTCCATACCCTAGTTCGGCGGAGACTCGCTACAACGGCAACGGCGGGGCAGAATTCTGTTGACGGCGACGGAGACTAGCGACTGGAGGCGGCTGGCGGCGAGGAGACGATCCGGAGACCATGTTGGCAGAGCAGGCTATCGCGCGGGCGAAGGGGTTCGGAGAAATTTCCAAATTTTTGCCCGTGACTATATATAGCCCGACCCTGTCGGCGTGACCGAGTGGAACGACTCGGTGGCACCGAGATGCAAAACTGTATACAGTTATTGCAACTCGGTGTGACCGAAAGGTTCAAATCGGTTGCACCGAGATCGAAAACCTAGATCAACTTAATGATCTCGGTAGGACCGAAAGTGGGGTATCGGTCAGACCGAGAATCATAAAGAGGTTTTGGAAGTTTAAGTCTATGACGAATCGGGGACTCCGAGCGCTCCTCACACAGAGTGGTTCAAATCTGACTTGATCAAATTTTGTGATGTAGCATGAATAGAGTTTGAGACGAGAAAAGCATAGATAGCTAGAGGAGGTTCTTAGGCATTCTTGTCCATCCACTTGGCAAAAGGAAATAAAACCAAACAATCAAAACAACAAGTGGATGTCCTCGAATGAGTAAAATATGCAACCAACATGCTCACACAATAAGATGGCAAATGAAATATGTGACAAGGCATGCACAACCAATTCTAGCATCTACCAAGCAATTTGCGATGACAAGGTCATCTATATATGAGTATATTGACTTAGGAGTCAAGTGAGAACACTTGATCATAGGTCATACTCATCGTTTAAGCTCAAGTGGGGTTACCACTTTTACATAAAGCATTGTTGTGTTCACATCTGTAGAGTTGCTTTAGCTCAAGTCTTAGAGTAAAGCTCCCCCTAGATGTGATATCCCCCCTTAGAGGGATGAACTAACCTCGGGTTTTGTCGATGATGACTTCATGTAGATGTTGAAGATGTGGACGCTCAATGTTGATGTAGATCACTTGGAGCTATCCATTTGAGTGAATTGCACTTTCAATACCTACATGGGTTAGTCCCACAAGGAAGAAACAAGGATATCCATAGACATAGAGTGATGCACACAAACAAGATGATGTCCATGAAAACTTTTAGGTTACCTTGTCCCTTGTCTTACCAACAAGAGGGTTTGTGACTCCTTGAACTAGTGCAAGATGTGGAAGTTGATTGCACTTGTTATTGCCAAAATGATAAGAGTGAAGTATGTTGGTGGAGTCACCCTCAAGAACTCTCTAGTTCTTCTTCTTTTGGATCCACACCATCTTGATGGGAATCCTTGGAGTTGTAGTCGTACTTGATGAAGTGGAACTTGAAGTAGTCTTGGGAATCCACTTGACTAAGGTCTTAGGAGCTTCTTCAAATGCATCAATTTCCTCTTGAAGCTTGTCCTTGACTTTTTGCTTGTAGTCTTGTGGTGGAAGATCATCTTGAGCTTGTGTCCCCTTGAAAGAAGTATCATACTTCTCTTGTTGAGGAACAAACTTTGTCTTGGGGTATTGATCTTCTTCCCACTCAACTCCATTGGCATTCAACTTTCGTTCAAAACCAACACCTTGATTCTTCCGGTGCATTCCTTGCTTGCGCACAATTTCCTCGAATTGCTTACTCCCGGCAAGGCTTTTGTACACTCCTTTCTCTATAATTCCCTTCAATAAGCTATTTTCTTGCTCAAGTGTAACTTGGCTAAGAGAATCATTAGTGTAATCAAGAGAACTACTAGAAGCAACAACATTGGATTTAGCATGATCATTGTTACTGCTAGAGAAAGAATCTTTCTTGTTACTAGACTTGACTTGAGGCATGTAAGTGGATAAGAGTAAACGCTTGGCAATGTAAGAAGAACTTTTCTTGCGGAGATCATCATTGATTGCTTTTAAGAACTCATGCTCTTGCTCAAGATTGAGTTTTTCAAAGCGTAATTTCTCATGAGCTCTTAAAAGTTCTCGATGATCTTCGAAGATAGTTTCATGAGCTAACTTAAGAGTGTTTAGTTCTTTAGTTAGAGCCTCAATCTTCTCCTTATCATTGTCATTCGTTTTATCTTGATTAGCATGATTAATTGACGTTTCATCATAGTATTCATCACTAGAGTTGTCAACAAGCAAATCATCGCCTAACAAGTCATCTTCATCACTATTGAAATCAACATACTCGGGGTGTGTTACCTTAGGACCTTTGGTCGTGAAGCATCTTCCAATTCCTTCATTTGGTGAGTCAAATATGTCGTAGGAGTTGGTTGACACAAGTGCTAGACCGGCAACACCTTCATCTTGAGTATCTTCGGAGTCGGAGTGATAACTTCTCTCGGAGTGGCTGTCGGAGTCGGAGCCGGATACCCATTCACCAACATGAGCTTGATGTCTTCGTTTTGTATAGCTCCTTGATGATTTTTCCTTCCTTTCCGAATCCTTGCTTCTCCGTGAGTATCTTCGTTCATAATGATCAGCTCTACTCCTTCTCTCTCTTGGTGGTGATTCTTTGCTTCTTCTTTTTGGAGAATCTTCTCTTCTCTTGTAGGGAGCCGTACACTCATTGGAATAGTGTCTGGGTCTTCCACAATTGTAGCAGTTTCGCTCTCGACTAGAAGATCTTTTGTCATTGTAGGACCTTGACTTGAAGCTTCTATCTTTGCTTCTACTCTTGTAGAACTTGTTGAAGTTCTTCACCATTAAGCTCAATTCTTCATTGAAGTCTTGTTTCTCACTTGATGATGTAGGGGATTCACATGAGGCTTTGTAGGCACCACTTGATTTGTTGTGAAGTTCCTCTTTATCCTTAAGTGACATCTCATGAGCAACAATTCTTCCAATCACCTCCGTAGGCTTGAGATCTTTGTAATTGGGCATCATTTGGATCAATGTGCACACGGTATCATATTTTCCATCCAAGGCTCTTAGAATCTTCTTGATGATGAATCTATCGGTCATCTCTTCACTTCCTAAGCCGGCAATCTCATTTGTGATGAGAGCAAGCCTAGAGTACATTTCAGCGACACCTTCACCATCCTTCATTTTGAACTTGTCAAGTTGACTTTGAAGCACATCCAACTTGGATTCCTTGATGGAGTCGGTACCTTCATGCATATCAATCAAAGTGTCCCAAATTTCCTTTGCATTCTCGGCTGATTTTGTTGAATTCTTCGGGGCACAATCCGTTGAAGAGAATATCACAAGCTTGAGCATTGTATTGCAACATCTTCAACTCATCCGCGGTAGCTTCACGGTTTGGTTCTTTCCCATCAAAGAAGTCACCTTGCAAACCAACACACACAATAGCCCAAATGGCGGGGTTATGTCCAAGAATATGCATTTTCATTTTACGCTTCCAACTAGCAAAATTAGTACCATCAAAGTAAGGACCTCTACGGTGATAATTTCCCTCGCGAGACGCCATACTCTCCTAGGTTGTGAAACCAAGTCTATGATCACCAAAAGCTATGGAGATCAAAGCAAATGGAGACCAAAGCTTTGATACCACTTGTAGGATCGAAAGTATGTCTAGAGGGGGGTGATTAGACTACTTGACCAAATAAAAACTTAACCTTTTCCCAATTTTAGTTCTTGGCAGATTTTAGCTATTGTAGGACTAGTCAAGCAATCATCACACAATTCAAGCAAGCATGCAAAGAGTATATTGGCAGCGGAAAGTAAAGCATGCAACTTGCAACAATGTAAAGGGAAGGGTTTGGAGGATTCAAATGCAATTGGAGACATGGATGTTTTTCCCGTGGTTCGGATAGGTGGTGCTATCCTACATCCACATTGATGGAGACTTCAACCCACAAAGGGTAACGGTTACGCGAGTCCACGGAGGGCTCCACCCACAAAGGGTAATGGTTGCGCGAGTCCACGAAGGGTCCACGAAGAAGCAACCACCCACAAAGGGTCCATGAAGAAGCAACCTTGTCTATCCCACCATGGCCATCGCCCACACAGGACTTGCCTCACTAGTGGTAGATCTTCGCGAAGTAGGCAATCTACTTGCCCTTACAAACTCCTTGGTTCAACTCCAAAATCTTGTCGGAGGCTCCCAAGTGACACCTAGCCAATCTAGGAGACACCACTCTCCAAGAAGTAACAAATGGTGTGTAGGTAATGAACTCCTTGCTCTTGTGCTTCAAATGATAGTCTCCCCAACACTCAACTCTCTCTCATAGGATATGGATTTTGTGGAAAGAAGATTTGAGTGGAAAGCAACTTGGGAAGGCTAGAGATCAAGATTCATATGGTAGGAATGGAATATCTTGGTCTCAACACATGAGTAGGTGGTTCTCTCTCAGAACATATGAGTTGGAATGGTGTATGTGTTCTGATGGCTCTCTCCACGAATGAAGAGGAGGTGGAGGGGTATATATAGCCTCCACACAAAATCCAACCGTTACACACAGTTTTCCAATCTCGGTGGGACCGAATCAACAAACTCGGTCGGACCGAAAAGGTAAACCTAGTGACCGTTAGAGATTTTCGGTGGGACTGACATGCAACTCGGTAGGACCGATATGGTTAGGGTTTGGGCATAACGTAATCTCGGTGAGACCGATTACACAAACTCGGTGGGACCAAATTTGGTAATTAGCTAGCCAGAGAGTTGGTCAGGCGAACTCGGTGGGACCGATTTGCTCTTTCGGTGAGACCGAAAAGTTACAAAAAGGAAACACTGAATTTACATTGCAATCTCGGTGGGACCGATTCGCTCTTTCGGTGAGACCGAAAAGTTACGAAAGGGAAACAGAGAGTTTGCAATCCCATCTCGGTGAGACCGAGATCCCTATCGGTAGAACCGAAATGCTAGGGTTTGGCAGTGGCTTATGATAAGTGAAACTCGGTGGCGCCGGATAGAAAGAATCGGTACGACCGAGTTTGGCTTAGGGTTTACGTCATATGTGGATATGGGAAAGTAGTTGAGGGTTTTGGAGCATATCACTAAGCACATGAAGCAAGAGGCTCATTAAGCAACACCTCATCCCTCCTTGATAGTATTGGCTTTTCCTAAAGACTCAATGTGATCTTGGATCACTAAAATATAAAATGAAGAGTCTTGAGCTTTTGAGCTTGAGCCAATCCTTTGTCCTTAGCATTTTGAGGGTTCCACTTTCACCATCCATGCCATGCCAATCATTGAGCTTTCCTGAAATAATCATCTTGGAATAGAATTAGCTCAATGAGCTATATGTTGTTATGAATTACCAAAACCACCTAGGGATAGTTGCACTTTCACGAACCCTGCGCCGCAATAGTGGCAGCGTCCATCTCCGCCCAGTATGCTTTAACATGGGCAAGGGCCATCCGCGAGCCTTCTATACATGCCGACCTCTTCATCGCATTAATGTGCGGCACCGCACCAAGGAACTGCTGCACTAAGCTAAAATAGTTGTTCGGCTTTGGCTTTTCCGGCCATAGCTGATCCACAACAGACCTCATGGCGAGTCCGGACAACCTATTCAGTTTGGCCCATTCGGCTAGCTGGTCAGTCAAGGAAAGCGGACGCTCTGGAACGTGGAATTGCGACCAGAACAGCTTGTCCACTTCACGATCTGTCTGACCTTGGAAGTACTTGGCCGCATCGGCAGCGCTCGCCGCCAAATCCATATACGCATCTGCCAAACTCCACAACCGATCCAGAGGGGCATACCGTGGATCTCCGAACTTCCTCCGTAACATGAAGGGTTTCCCAGCCGCAATATCCCCGGCTTCCCGCAGCTCCTCCTTCTTCGCTCTCATAGAAAAACGGGTGTCTTTGTCCGCCGCCGTGGCCTTCTCAAGGTCCGTTGCCTTTGCTCGGTTTTCTTTTTCAAGGACCCGGCAACGGTCGGCAGTGTCTTCTAATTCTACGGCCATCTTGGCCATCTTCTCTTGGCTCTCGCAATGTGCGGCCTTCTCGGCTTTCAACTCTTCGGCCGCCTTTAAAGCAGTCGCATTACTAATCCTCGCTTGTTCCTTGGCTCGGGCAAGTTCTGCCCGCAAGGCCTCCACGGTGGCAGCTCCATCTGCAGTCACAACATATTAAAGATACTGACATCATGCTGCTCTTACTGCATGGCGTTCACCAGATAATAACACTTACCCTGTGCCTCGTCAAGCCTCTTGTTAACAAGCTCGATGTCGGCGTCTGCCGCATCCAGTTGCCGTTTTAATTTGGCAACTTCACTAGTCCGGCTAGCCACCGGAGCTTCCACCACCTGCACATAGGGGCAGTCTGGTTATTGCCTGGGAATATGATCCTCTGTTCGCCGCCGTTCTCGACGACAACCAGAGTCTCAGGGGCTACTATCTACACAGGGCACACCTAACATGTGCAGTACTATTACATATTATCTCACGTACCTCAAAGCCTGTCAGTAGACTCATAAAAGCTTCATGTAATCCGCTTTCGGCAGACGAGATTCTCTCCATCACCATACCCATCAGCATACGGTGTTCTTCTGAGATGGCCGCTCGCCCCACCAACTCCCTCAAAACATCCGACCGCACACCAGACGGGGCCGGACTCTTTTGTATGATCTCTTCGGGAGCCGGACACTGGGGACTTCGGGGGTCTACGGGATTATCTTCTGGCCTCAACGGATCCGGAGAGGCCCTTCGTGACGACACTTCGGGGTCGCCCGCTTCTGGAGCGGAGGAGTCCGGGGGAGGCGTTTCGCTCTCCATCATCTCTGGAAGAAGGTCCCCCGAAGACGAGCTCATTTGAGAGGGGCTAAGGCCTAAACTGCAAGATATATGTGGTGGTTATTTTCTCAAAGAAAAAAGATAGCATACCTTTACTATTAAAGTATTTTGGATCACTTACGACTCGTTGGAGGGCTGATCCCCCTGCGGACTTTGTGCGGCAAAAGCACCCCCCGAGGCAGGACCCTCTGTGGGAGACTTCTTCTCCCGTTTGGAGGCTTCGGCTTTCGGATCCTCGGAAGCAGTCCTTTTCCTCCCCCGATCATCCTCCCTCGTGGAGACGCTCGTTCCCTCGGTTGGAACGGGCAGCGATGGGGGCCCGTGTTCGCCC